>NC_058404.1:195210293-195460037 GCF_002201575.2 Neomonachus schauinslandi
GAAAGAAAGAAAGAAAGAAAGAAGGAAAGAAAGAAAGAAAAGAAAGAAAGAAAGAAAGAAAGAAAGAAGGAAAGAAAGAAAGAAAGAAAGAAAGAAGGAAAGAAAGAAAGAAAGAAAGAAGAAAGAAAGAAAGAAAAGAAAGAAGGAAAGAAAGAAGGAAAGAAAGAAAGAAAAGAAAGAAAGAAAGAAGAAAGAAAGAAAGAAAAGAAAGAAGGAAAGAAAGAAAGAAAGAAGGAAAGGAAGAAAGAAAGAAAGAAAGAAAGAAAGAAAGAAAGAAAGAAAGAAAGAAAGAAAGAAAGAAAGAAAAAGAAAGAAAGAAAAGAAAGAAAGAAAGAAAGAAAGAAAGAAAGAAAGAAAGAAAGAAAGAAGAAAGAAAGAACACTTCAATTTGCCAATAAAGAATCTGGAACTATGGAGATTAGTTGATCAACTTCACCAAGATCACTTGTGTTTCAAGTGGCAGAGTCAGGAGGAATACCAGGTGTCTGGGCTTTCCACAGGTCCAAGCTGACTCTAGTTGATGGAAAAGCTAGAATGGAGCTGATTTTCTGTTCTCTGCAGCTTTTCCCTGATTAGCTGACCATTGTCCTCTTACATTTTCAAGACTTGACTTCTGTGATGATATCCTCCCTGTACACAGCAACAAGAACACTCTCCAACGTCAACTGGTTCCACAACATTGCCCAGAAATTCTTTTGAGTTTCCCTCATTTTCTCCATAGTATCTACTTCAGCAACTTTTCATTTTGCTCGAGCTTCTGATCCTAGAAATAATGCTCTCATTTTCAGCAGGTGACCTAACCTCAAATTCCACAAAGGTAGGACAAAGTATTGGATGATAACTCTATTGACCTCTTGCCAAGAAGCTGGAAGGATTGCTTCTTGTTTTGGAGTCATCCTTGTAGTTTTCATTTTATGTCCTCCTTTAGGGGAAGCTGATTCCTTACTATCCCTTTTTTCTGTACCTCTGTTCTCTTACTTTCTCCTGGTGCCTTTCTTTCTGTAATTAACTCACTCAACCTGCTTCCAGTTTTTAAGTGACCAAAAGGAACAAAACAACAAGCCACTACCAATATCGCCTATAACAAGTACAACATTCCTGCTCTAGAAATCCACTTTGAGGACATATTACATACTTGTGCAAAATGATGTATGAACAAGGTTATCCATTGTAGCCCTGTTGGCAATAGACAAAAAATGGGAGGACTTGAGAGGTCCTTCAGTAAAGGATTGGTTAAATAATTGATGGTACGATGAAGTAGCATGATGCTGTGCAAGAGAATAAGGGAACTCTTTATGATCTGATAATGGAAAGATTCCCAAGATATATTATGGGGTAAAAAAAAAGCAAGGAACACAATTATATAAATAATAACAAACTTCTGTTTAGATAAAGATAACAAGACAAGAACTTATATTTTGATTTGCTTATATACGTGTAAGGAAACTTGTCAGGATACAAAAGAAACAAAGCTGTGGACATTGAAGTAGGGTTCAGATGGAAACTGGGCAGGAGTAGAAGGGGCTGTGGACAGAGACTTCTCACTATAAAAGCTTGTGTACTTTTTGATTTATGAAACATACGGATGCCCTACCTATTTTTAAATTTGATTAAAATACCTTATTTCCACATTTTCTCCAGTTACCAAATTCTCCCTACTTTTTCTTTCATATCCAAACTTCCTGAAAGCTCTCCACATTGTTGCATGCAGTCTTCAACTTCTTTTTTACTCATTACTCTATTGCTTTCCAATTTCTGCCTCTATCATGACAATGAAACTGATCTTGCAAGCCTTCTACTTGTTAAATTCTATAGCCACCTCTTGGCTAGTCTAGATTAAACTGTGTGTAATTAGTTTCAACATCTTTTCCTGTTTAAGATGCTCCCTTCCTTGACTGCATGATGCACTGTTTTCCTGGATTCCTCTTTTCCTCTCTAGAATGCCTTCTCAGTCTGCTTAGGAACTTTGAAACAGTTACCAGAATCTCAAAGGAGTGGGGAGTACTGGTTACATCTGGGTTAGAGTAAGTGCCTAATGCCTGAGAGATAAACAAGAGCTTGTCTCTCCTATGTCAATTCAAACATTGGTGATTTCCATTCCATGTCATTAGATGCAAGCTATATGTCAATAACTCATAAATTAATATCTCCAGCTCCAGTCTGACTCCTGAGATCTAAATTCTTATATTCAATGGCCTATTTGCCATCTCTATTTGAATGTTACTATGGGCATCTCAATCTTAACATGTCTCAAAATGAACACTTGATTTCCGCCCCCCCTCATCCACTCTCACTCCATAGCCTCCCTTTGTGGAACATCAGCACTCTCTTCTTTCTTCCAAATGTCCCAGCCAATATCCTTGGGGAGACACGCACATCCTTCTTTTCTCCTTCTTCTTCTTCTTCTTTTTTTTTTAATGCCCCACATCAATCAATCAGCAACTCCAGTCATCTCTTCTAAAATAATCCAACTACTTCTCACATCTTTCACAGTAGTACCCTAGTCGAAGCTACCACCACCTGTTCCCTGAACTACTGTGATACTCCCCCCAACCCCCTGCCAGGCTGTCTTGTACTGTCTTCTAAAACAATGGCACGGTCTGCCGCATCCCTACACAAAGTAATTTCCTCCTGTGATTACCTTCTGTGTTCTTTTTCTTTTGAGTATAAACAATTATCACAAACTCCTAGCTTAAAACAGCATCCACTTATTAACTCATAGTTCTGTAACTTACATGTCTGGGAACAGCATCCCTGGGATCTCCAGGTTGGAAGGCTCAGGGGCTGCAGTGAAGATCTCGGCTAGGGCTGTGGTTCCATCTGAGGCTCGGAGTTCTCTTCCAAACATATCCAGGTTATTGGTTGAATTCATTTCCTTACATCTGTGGACATCACAGGAGCTTCCATCCTCCTCTGGGTCGGCAGAGATATTTTTCTCACTTTGAATCTCAGGTCAGGCCCACAGAGGATAAGCTCTCTCTTTAAAACCTTCCACGTCATATAATGTTTTCTATTCATGGTAGTTACTATCCATCAAATTCAGACTCTGGAAAGGTGTCATAAGGGTATCTATAGCAGAGGGGGATATCTTGTTATTCTGGGGGTCTTCACAAATATCTGCCTACCACACCTTCTCACTTAGAGTAAAATCCAAATCCTCACTCTGGCCTTACAAGATCTTCCCCTGCCTATTCACCAGCTACCCTGGTTTCTTTGCTGTTCCTCAAACATGCCAAGTCTCTCCTGTTAAGGGCCTTTGCATTTTCCATGCTCTCTATCTATAGCATTTTGTTATATATCCTCATAGCTAATTCCTTCTGCTCAAATGTCATCTCATCAGAGACCATCATATATCAAAGAGCACCCAAGCACCAGATTTTCCTTCAAAGCACGTCAGAACCCTTAGTGTCCCACATAAACTTGTTCAGCACCTGCATGCCCACGCATACATGGATGGGTGTGTGTGTGTGTGTGTGTGTGTGTGTGTGTGTGTTTGTATTCCAACCACAAATGTGAGTTCTACATGAGCAGGACTTTGGTTTGGTTTAGACAGGACATCTCAATATTTTGAGGAATGCCTGGCACATAGTTGGCGTCAGTAAATATGGATTAATTTAGTGAATGTGTTGACCGAGGAAATCAATTCATGAATGAATGAATCAGGTCATTGAATTCAGTGTTTGGTTCTGAAACTTTGGTCTGCTTAAGAGTGCAGAGGTGAGATGATAAGACCCCATTCCTAGATATCTTGAATCTGTCCATCTAAACATTTTAAGCACTTTAAACATTTTTTTAACATTTTAAACATTTTAAACACTTCTCTTGTTGTTCAGATGCCAAAATCCACAGACCATACTTACAAATATCCATGGTGTCATTGGATTTTTGACTGGGGTCTTAAACACTACCCTGAACCACCTACCATGTCAGGTTTAGAGCAATGTCTAGAACCAAGATCTGTGGCTTTCCCTCCAGTGACCTTTATTCATTAATTTAATGACATACAGTATACCAGATGGTGCTCTATGCACCAGTTGACAGCTGGGAAAAAGCAAGAGGAAGCCCTTGTCCTCACAGAGCTTATGTTAGTGCGGGAGAGACAGACAGTAGACAAGTGATGAATAATCGGCCTATAATTCCCATTCAGGCTATCTTTAGGTGGATTCCTCAGCTTCTATTTTGTGATGGTTGCAAACTACCTGAAAATTGTATGGGGGTATTTTATTTTAGACGTCGATTTCAGTTCACTCAGTGATTTTATGTATCCTGTTCTCTGAACAGCCATCTCTCTGGAGAAGGCCTGGATCGCTCGTATCTTCCTTCTAGTAAATAATTAAAAGCACTCAGCATGGGACAATTATCAGGCTGCCTTTCCTGGGCCTGGCCTCCTGCCCTCCACAGAACACATGGGCTTCTTTTGACAAATGTCATTGGTCCCCAAAGCATGCTTATTCTTGGTAGCAAGTTTAATGATGTGAGTATTGTAGATCATGTCCCCTTGTAATGTTAAGCATTTATAGAAACTACCTCCCACATCCTGCAATTAAAGCACCGTCTGTAAAATAATTAGTCACTAAAAAAGAATGTCAGGCACTTTTAGGGGTTACCAGGATGACATTAATTTCATCAGTAATTGTTCAGGCAGGCCAGGATCTTTTCAGAAAGCTACTCAAAGAAATAATTTCTATTCTACCAAATTTCATATGCACATATTTCATTGTTTCAAAACAGTTAAAGGTAAGTGGCAAGGTGAGTGATATCAAATAGGTATGCCCAGTAAGAGAAATATGAGAGGCAATGCTGTTTTTAAGAAGTAGTCTAGTATAGTGGGAACATTATATGCTGAGGAGTCACTTAGAGCTAGTTAAAATTCTTCCTTCTGCCACTTACCTAGTGTGACCTTGACCAGGTAATGTAACCTCGCCTGCTTATAATCCACATCTACACTAACAGAGGGAGTAAGGAGGGAGTAACGCCTGTCTCATAAGGATATTGCAAGGGTTCCAGGAGCTAATATACAGATATGCCCACCACAAGGATGAACAAAAATGGATAAAAGAGAAGGATGTAAATTCATTGCAGCAACAATGAAGATGTTAAAAAGCAAGTAATTGCAGAACATAAGACCTGGAACGGATCTTAGGTACTGGGTGGAAATTCCTTATTTTAGAGACAAAAAGACTGAATATGGTGCTACTTCAAAGTCTTTGGGCCTCACCCAGCAAATTTTGCTGGGAAAATTTTGAGCATAATCCATGTCTTAGGATACCAAAAGTAATGTTTATTCACCCCACCCATCACTTCCACTTCACTCCTATGTGCTTTTAGAGCACACCCAAAAAGCTTTGTAATTTATTTCATAGGTATTTTTATTTAGGAGATATGAATTATGAATCTGCGGGATTTAAAATTCAGCAAGGAATCACTGAACCTCAATTTATAGAAGATAATAATGTCAATGATAACTTAGTTGCAAATATGCATCTAGACATACATAAATATAACCTGAGACCAAAGTGGTGGAATTCAGAATCTTCTTAATTTTCCCAGTGCTGTGGACTATTGGAAACCAGGTCCAGGTAGTGGAAGCAGTTTTTAGTGGGATTATGCTCAGAATTTTAGTGGCTTTATTCTTATCTCAGATTTTGATTCTCATGTTGGGGAAAGACTATGTCTCCCTCTGCTTGTTTGCTCATCCAAAGTGAAGTCTGTTTGGAAATGGTTAATAAATGCAACACAATGCCCCCCTTGTCAGAATGATCCAATTTGGGATAATCAGATTTCCATCATTTAAGGGGCCAATTTTCCTTTTCTTTTTCTTCATTTGCTTTCCTGTAGTACACCTGCTGTACAGTAGTCAGCAGAGGGGGGGGATTTGAATAATAACACTACTTTACATGTAAATGGAGCATTTCATCCAAGTATCTCAAAGATCTCTGTGAACATTATCTGGCTGAATACAGATTATGAACACCACTTTGAAGCTAGGAAAATGGGTACCATATGGGTAAGTGATTTGCCTAAGGTCACACTCTAAGACTGTGGTGTTGCTCAAGAGAGTCTCCTGGTTGTTTGAGAATTTAATCACTCCAATTTGCCCAGGTAAGGGAATCCATCTGCTTTAGAACTCAAAGCTCCTGTATATTCCCACTTGAGCATTATTTATTGTTCCAGCCTCTCTATTCCATCAGACATTTCACCCCATAATCCATCTTACAACTTTCTGTCAATGTTGACGATCCATGTAATGTCACATATCACTATAATTCTTCAGGTTAAAGACGGTGTACATGATTTTCTCTTGTTGAGTTTTAATTTCCACATTTTAAAACCTGGCTCAATGAACATAACGCAGTATGTGAAAATGCATAGTTCAGAATGAAGAGAGAATCTACAATACTTATTTGCAAATCTAATCTGCAGGGTAAATGAAATGCAAAGATCGATGGTAATGGAGCACTGAGGTTGCCAAGAGGAAGATTTTAAAACCTGGGAATGTAAAAGGCATTTCTACTTAGTTGTAAAAGCATGGTGTTTATCCTGTCTGACTTAGAGGGGAATGAAGCTAGGCCATCTTTGTTGTAATATATACAATGGTGAGTAGCACATTCCCATTTCTAAGATGGCAGCTTGTCATTAAAGCATGTACAAAATGCTAAGAAAATGTGAACATATATAAGGCACCCAGCACACTGTGGGAGCCCCATGGTACTCCCCCTTCTTTGGTTGCTCAAGAGTAGGTAGAATACTCTTATGGGGCCCAAAGTAGGGAGCATCCCAGCACTCTCTCACATGATGTGCCCTCAATGTGAACACAGGAGGGATGTCCTTTGGGTCCAGTGCTGCTGTTATTCCCTGTGTGGCCCTGGCAGGTCACTCATCCTCTGTTGAGCACAATTCCTACAACCAAAACAGAAAGTCTTAAGGCAGACAATCTCTCAAATTCCTCCCAGATCTAAAATTTTATGAGTGTTTTATGATCTGGGCGTATCATGATTGACTATGGGAGTTTTATTTATTTATTTATTTATTTTCTAATTTTTAACAACATGAGACCAACTCTAGAATATTAACTGTGTTGCTCCAAATAGGCCTAATTTCCCTCGATGTCTGCGTTATGGCTCTCTATCTGTGCAGGCCCGTAGGGAGGTCACAAGCCGCACATGGCTACTAAACAACTCATGTGTCTGGTCCAAACCGAGATGTGCTGTAGGTATAAAACAAACACCATATTTCAAAGACTTATTTAAAAAATCATCTGAAGCGTCATTGTAGTTCTTATTTTAACTGCATATTAAAATGTTATATTTTGATAAAATAGACTATTAAATTGACTTTTTCTGTTTCCTTTTACTTTTAATCTGGCTTCTAGCAAGTTTAAATTAGATATTGTATTTCTACTTCTAATGGACAGCGCTAATCCCAGATTAACATGCAAAATCTACACATGCGTGCTAATAGGCGCACTGATGACTATAATATATGTATAATCAAACTGCAGATTTTCACCTCGAATATTCCTTTAAAATATCATTTGACCCCATTCCCTGGCCTCAGACCAGTCACATATCATCATTCTCATCTTACTGATGAGGCTCCAATAGATCAATTCAATGGCCTCAAGTCAGAGATCCTGCAAAAAGCAGTGTAGTGACCCCAAGTCAGGTCTCCAACAATGTCACTGTACAAATTTACTTTAAAAATACTACACATAGGGGCTCCTGGGTGGGTCGGTCAGTTAAGCGTCTGCCTTCAGCTCAGGTCATGATCCCAGAGTCCCGAGATCAAGCCCCACATCAGGCTCCCTGCTCAGCGGGGGAGTCTGCTTCTGTCTCTGTCTTTCACCCTGCTCTCCCTCTCTCTCTCAAATAAATAAATGAAATCTTAAAAAAATGCTACACATAATAGATTCTTCCATTTTCTACTCTTTTGGTAAAGTGGTAATTAATTTTTTTGGCCAATTTTAAAGAATATTCTTCGCTTCTTGCATTCTTTAATTTGGTTTTTGAAAGTTACTAGTACCTGAACAATAATGTTGAGATCTGCAGCTGCACTGTAAATGGCATTACCACTCCTTCCCTAAATTCTGAGCAATTAAGAAATAAGACAAATGACGGGCGCCTGGGTGGCTCAGTTGGTTAAGCGACTGCCTTCGGCTCAGGTCATGATCCTGGAGTCCCGGGATGGAGTCCCACATTGGGCTCCCTGCTCGGCAGGGAGTCTGCTTCTCCCTCTGACCCTCCCCCCTCTCATGTGCTCTCTCTCATTCTCTCTCTCTCAAATAAATAAATAAAATCTTTAAAAAAAAAGAAATAAGATAAATGAATGGCAAAGAGTAAAAGAAGACAAAACCTCCTCTTTATCACCAAGAAGGCCTTGGTTGCTGGACTGCTGGACATGGATTTGTACCAGGGGGCAATTAAACAGAAGACTGACAACCACTGCTTCTTGGCAGCCATTCTTTCTGGAATCCTTACTCTGTAGTTTACATTATGCCTCCACCAGGCTCTCAAATATGCCAGGCAGGACATTGATTACATGAATCCCACTGCCACTTTACATTCCTTATTCCATATTCATTCCCTACCCAATGTCCCACCCCAACTTACATCCATCCACATTGTCCAAAACAGTAAATCAACAGTTTTGCCTGAGATGAAATAAAAGCATTAGGATTCTACAATGAAAAGACATAATGACACTCGATAATAAAATGCCAAAAAAAGGATATATCTCAAATTTGAATATAAACTGCCTCTAATTATGAAATTACCAAGGAGAAATTAAAATTCAAAGATTATTTCCCTGGGCGCCTGGGTGGCTCAGATGGTTAAGCGTCTGCCTTCGGCTCAGGTCATGATCCCAGGGTCCTGGGATCGAGTCCCACATTGGGCTCCCGGCTCAGCGGGGGGTCTGCTTCTCCCTCTGACCCTCTCCCCTCTCATGCTGTTTCTCTCTCACTCGCTCTCTAAAAAATAAATAAATAAAATCTTTAAAAAAAAAAAGATTATTTCCCATTGCACTTTACATCCAAAGATGTTAAAGTCTGAAGGTATTAAAGTCCGAAATCAAATTGTCTTGCCCTTATGAGTTAAAATTAAAAGAAGTTAAAGCCTAAAATGAATTATCTTCAACTTTTTACTCTTCTCCATCTCAGCTAGAGAGATTGT
This sequence comes from Neomonachus schauinslandi, assembly GCF_002201575.2. Lineage (NCBI taxonomy): Eukaryota > Metazoa > Chordata > Mammalia > Carnivora > Phocidae > Neomonachus > Neomonachus schauinslandi. The sequence continues at coordinate 195,219,464 of NC_058404.1, forward strand.
CAATGCCCAGTATATTGGGGTTCCTTTAGAAACTACCACCTGGGCTTTTTCTCCCTGGAATCGTGTACCCAGGGATTGTATTAACTTAATCCCAAGTTCTTAGGATCCTTACTTTTAACATGCCCTAAGAGTGAAATGCGCACTCATGAGTATCAAAGAACTGGCTCCACATTTACTGAATTTAGAGGCCAATACCCAACTCTTAAAACAGCTATCCAAAGAAAATCATGTACCTAGAATGTGTATTTGGCATTGGCAAAGATTGAAGATTAAAACAGCAATACCTGTATTTACAGTGATTCTTACCCCTATGGTTGAACCACTGCCTATCACAGCAGACACTCAGTGGTATCTGCATAAAGGCAGATAGATGGGAAAATAAAATAAAGATAATTTTAAAAAATGTCTTCTTGCTTTTATCCTTACTGGGATATTGTCAGTGTATACATGTTGTCCACGTTCCACAACATTTGAATTTAGCTGAGATAATCCCTCAGTCAGTGGTTAGTTTTGATTCTGCCCATTAACCATTTCTCAAGGCAGAAGATGGGTTGGGGAGGAGTCCACATATTCATAACATTTTTAATTCCATTTTCTCTTTTGAGCCTCATGTTTCTGGCACCTCAGCACTTAAATGAGCCCAAGCTCTTTGTAATTACATAATGTGCCACTGTAATGAGCCAAGACATTTTCAGTTTAAATGGAATTGTCATTCACTGCCTACCTAAGCTGGGCTTAACACTTTAAGTTAGCCTTGATTGGCTCACTCTTATACATCTGAACTGGGCTGCCTTGAAGTTTAAAATAGCAATGTCTTATCAAATAAAGGGCTAGTATCCAAGAAAGAACTCATCAATCTCAACACACAAAAAAACCAAATAATCCAGTCAAGAAATGGGCAGAAGACATGAACAGACATTTCTCCAAAGAAGACATACAAATGGCCAACAGACACATGAAAAAATTCTCCACATCACTTGAAATCAGGGAAATACAAATCAAAACCACAATGAGATACCACCTCACACCAGTCAGAATGGCTAAAATTAACAAGACAAGAAACAACAAATGTTGATGAGGATATGAGAAAGGGGAACCCTCTTACACTGTTGGTGGGAATGCAAGCTGGTACGGCCACTCTGGAAAATGGTATGGAGGTTCCTCAAAAAAGTTAAAAATAGAGCTACCCATGACCCAGCAATTGTATTACTAGGTATTTGCCCCAAGGATACAAACATAGTAATCTGAAGGGGCACCTGCACCCCTTGTTTATAGCAATGTCCACAATAGCCAAACTATGGAAAAAGCCCAGATGTTCATTGAAAGATGAATGTGTATATATATATATATATATATATATATATATATATATATATATATTCCTATATATATATAGGAATATTACTCTTAGGGGTTAAAGAATGAAAATGAAATCTTACCATTTGCAACAATGTGGATGGAACTAGAGGGTATTATGCTAAGTGAAATAAGTCAATCAGAGAAAGACAACTGTCATATAATTTTACTTATACATGGAATTTAAGAAACAAAACAGGTAATCATAGGGGAACGGAGGGAAAAATAAAGTAAGATGAAATCAGAGAGGAAGACAAACCATAAGAGACTCTTAACTTAGGAAACAAACTGAGGGTTGTTGGAGGGGAGGTGGGTGGGGGGATGGGGTAACTGGGTGATGGGCATTAAGGGAGGGCACGTGAAGTAATGAGTATTGGGTATTATATGCCACTGATGAATCACTGAGCTCTACCTTTGAAACTAAGAATAAACTATATGTTAATTAATTGAATTTAAATAAAATTTAAAACAATTAAAAAGATAAAATAAAACAGCAAGGCCTTTATTTAGAAAGATTCTTACCTCTATGGTCAAATCATTGCCCTTTCTCATGTTGCTTAGGAAAAGTTTTTCCTGTATAGTAAGCTTTGACCCTATAAGACACTTTAGGGCCCCTCGCAATTTTGCTGACCTCTTAAGTCTGTTGAAGACCCCACTGCCTGCCTATGGAAGCTAAATGTAGTTCATAGTTGCAGTAAAATAAACTCTGTCATAATCCTCTCTGGGTCATCTACATCTTTGCTGAAGCCATACTGGCCAACACTTATTATCTAGGATAGCCGTGTCTGCTGGGGCCAATTATGAAGCCCATGGAATTTTAGTGAGACTTTCACATCACCATATCCAGGCCTGACTCTAAAGAAATATCCATTTCCTTTGGACAAAGCCACCTAAAACTGCAGTCATCCACAAAGGTCAAAATATCCTATGGCCAGCTAAAGCCTTTTGACTAAGATGCAGCAGTTAGAAAACCATCACACAATTATAACAACCTGCTCAGTCCAATGCATGATGTTACAAACCACAAAGATTAAAACACATGTTCCATCCACTGAAGTTCACAGTGCGAAGACCTGTTATACCAGCACAACCAGCCACTGTTTGGGTGTCTTGCTCCTCAACTGTTTCTCCCTTTCTCATTTTGTGACTTTCCTGGCCCATCCAATGCAGGGATGTTTGGGTGGTCCAATGAATAATACCTGTTTTCTCTACCCAGGTTATGAAAAAAAAAATAACTATCACAAAGAAATGGAAGATAGAAGCAATATCATCTTTACTACAAATAAAAGCTGGATGGAAAACATGGCTTGGGTGGACATATCTATAAGCAAAGTTAACCTACACTCAGTAGACCCTAGAATTAGCCCGACTTGTTCTTCTAGTCAAAAGCAACATTGGATGAGACACAACTCCTCAGGTAGGATGCCAACCCACGTAAGGGTAGCGCATGGACCATTTTTCTTGCTAGAGGTGTCTTACTTCCAAAAAGAAGAAAGGAGCTTTAGTAGCACCCCCTTATCCATGGCATATACTTTTCAAAAACCCCAGTGGATGCCTGAGACCATGACTTTAAATACGAACCGTGTATATACTGTGATTTTTCCTATACGTATACACTTACGATAAAGTTTAACTTATAAATTAGGCACAGTAAGAGATTAACAACAATTATTACTAATAAAATAGAACAATTATAACAATATACTGTGATAAAAGTCATGTGAATGTGATGTCCCTCTCTCTCTCAAAATATCTTCTTGTATTGTACTCACCCTTCTCAAGATGATGTGAGATGGTAAGATGCCTACATGTGGGATGTAGGGAAGTGAATGATGGAGACTTGTGATGTAATGTTGGGCTATTATTGGCCTTCTAACTGTACATCAGAAGGGGGATCATCTTCTTCACCACCACGATTGACTGTAGGTAACTGAAACTGCAGAACATGAAACTACAAATAAGGGGGATTATTGAACTTAGTGGAGGATAGTCATTTATTCTCAAACTACCAATCACGCAAGTAACTCCATCTCTGCTTTGAAGGCATTTAGGGGCAGAGAGAAGCTGAGAGAGCTGTACTAATGGAGTTCTATACAACATGAAGGAAATCTCAGGTACAGAAGAAGCATTACCTCCAATCATAATTTCTAAAAATTTATAATTGTACATTCATCCAAATTTTATTTCAGGCCCACGTTCTTACCTTGTATTAGTTTCTCTAAATTAATGCATTTGAACAAAGGTCAAATTGCTTGGCTTCATATTCTCAGTTGTTCACAGTATATACTAAAACTGCTTTTCCCAAGATTCTGCAACTATCCACATAATATCTTTGATTTCACTCCTATCGATCCACCAAAATTGTTCTTAACATGCTCTGTGCTGTGAAGCCTTTCTACTCATATTCACATTGCCCCATCAGTCAGAAATATCAGTTTTCAATGTCTATTTGAATCATACTTATTCTACAAAGCCCAGCTAAAATCCTAGTCCTTTTAGAAAACATTTCTTAAAATATGGAATATCCAAGTAGAATGTCTTCTTCTATCTGGTTCCCATGGCATTTTAATTACTAGTACAGAGCTTACTGTACTCTGCCTTATATTATTGATGTTTGCTTCCATATTTGTCTGTCTTCTAGAAAGTAGTTTTTAGGCTCCTAAAGAGCAGGGCCCATGCTATCCATCACCTCTGAATGTTCACAGTGCCTCTGTGATTCATCATTCTTCATTGCTGGACTCTAATAATGCATTTTGAGTTAAATTAGTTGCCTCAAATATGAAGTTTATAGAAAAAAAAAAGATGTGTGGTGTGCCTCAAATATTGAAGTTTATAGAAAAAAAAAGATGGCGGTGTGCCCAGAAAATTAGCTTAGCAATTGTTACTGGTCAGATACTTCAGGTTCAAGGGAAGGGACTCAGCTCAAATTGGTTTAAGCAAAAGAGGAATGTTGGCTTATAAAAGTGAGAAGCTTTGGGTTAAATCCAGTTTCAGGTATAGTTGCATTCATGTTTTCAAACACTAACATGAAGATGCTATTTTTCGCTCCTTTCCTTGACTCTATTTGTTTTTGCCTTATTTTCAGATAGGTTTTTTGTTTTGTTTTGTTTTGCTTGTTGTTGTTTTGTTTGTTTTTGTTTTTGCAAATGATGACAGGAAAGCCTTATTCAGCTCCAAGCCCAACTTAAATTTATAGCTCTTAATTCCAGAGAAAATGCAGGCATTTTTCCCCTAATGATTTGGCAGAGGAGTCTGATTCACTGGGTTTGGTTCATGTGCCTCACCTTGAGCCAGACAGTATCATCAGGAGGCTGAAACATTTCCTTCAGATAAGAGGGGTTAGAATCAGGTCCACCTAAGCCTCTCTGAACCAACGTTGTTGCTAACCATGGAGGAGAAAATGTTTGCTCAAAGGAGGACATGCTTTATACACAAAATAGCATATGCCCATTAAAGAATTGGAACTAAGCTCAATCTTAGTGCTTCCATGTACTAGCTATTTGAACTCACACTAGGTATTAATCCTCTTTCAAAGGCTTTGTAAGATTTTTTTTCAGGGATTAAGTGAGACACTAAATAAAGCACCTATGATACATAACATACTCAGTAAATGTTAATTCCCTTAAGACACTTCTGTACATATTCCTTAATTTCATACCTATTTAAAATAAAATGGTATCTGAAAAAAATGTTAATAGAAAATAGAGGAAGCAGAGGAAGGTGATGGATGGATGTAGAAAAGTCTATTGAAATACAGTGTAAACCAACAGTGATGTGAATGTCAGAGGTCACAAATATGAAACATCGCATTGAAATCTCTTTTGGGGGGGGAAATCCATTGTTCTGTGTATGCAGTTGATAATAACAAGTGCCGGCACTTCCTTAATTGTGTCCTCTGTCACCATGAAATCCATTGCACCCAAGTACCATTTTTATTTTTCAAAACTCATGTACCCAGGATACTTCAGAAAATATAAACATAAATGACATTAAGTATATTAGCATTCAAACTGCACACCATCTTTCACTTGTTGCCTTATACATCTTGTATCCATTATGCCACAGATAACTCCTTAAACAGAAGAATTAATTCAGGGTAAGTTTTCCAACAGAGAGCTTATTGTGTTCACATTAGATAATCAGGCACCACGGCTATGTAAAAGGAGTTTATTATTTCTGAAGGATGTCCGTTGAGGAGCAGTGACAATCACCAAAAATATTTTTAAATGTGTGGACTAACCTAGGAATCCACACAATGAGGGCAGAGCAGTCTCAGTTAATTTCAGACCATGACTTATATGGCAGCCATGAGCTACTGCTCTTTATGCCCCTCATCCTTGGTTCTTCAACCATCTGCCTCACCCTCATTTCAGCTGTCATACAATTCCAACTATATTTATGATAAGAGTTTCCAGGCTAATTTTTGTGATTCCTATCACTAATGGAGCTGATTGTTAAATTTGTGGAAACTTCACAGCCTGTTATTAAACACAGCCTCCATTAAATACTAAATTAAACAAATTATATTAAAAACACAATTAGTAAATTTATAAAACTCATAACTTCCTAATTATTTTAATCTGTTGATAGTGCTTTACCAAGATCTGGAGATGTAAGGGGAATAATACATAGCCTCTGCTCTGGAAAGGCCCACCGCCTAGAGACTAGTCATGTTTCCACGATTTGGTGCACACACTAAAAATGCTACAAATTAAAAAATTATAAGGCAGGAATGGATTCTAGGGTCAAATAAATTTGGAAATCCCCAAATTATACAAAGTAAAATAAAATATGTCACTGTAGAACTTTTCTGGAAATTTATATGCTAATGTGCTTTGAACAGCTCAAAAGGAAATGAAATAATCAGTATTTTCAGAATTACTCTAAGTAAAAGAACAATTTTTAGAAGGATATATTTTCTAAAACTAAGGTTCCACAGGATATAAGTTTGAGAAACAATGCACTAATAAAATAACACTTATCCTCTTTTTGAGGACCCATCTTTTGTCACTTATTCTCCAATTTCATGCTCTATAACACCTGCTGAGAGACCAGGCCACTCCTTCCCACTCTTCGCACCCTTCCTCTTGGTCAAGTCAGCTTCATGTTATTAGAAGAAAATTGAGCAATTTCTAAAACACTGGCATGCATGAGTCAACCCACCAGCAGAGCAAATGACCTCTAGAAGTAGAGAAATGTTTAAAATATGCTTTTGTAAGTAACCATCCAACACTTAATTGTGAGGCAACTATTCATTCTCCTAAGGTATTTTTTGTAGCAATACTTGTCTGCCCAGAATTTAACATTGTTTAAAAGGACAGCGTGAGTAATGAGAAAGAGCAATTCCATATAAATCAACCCAGGAGCAAATTAGGGTGATGGACTTAGCAGAACAAGAGGCTGGCAAATTGTAAATACTCTGAGTTGCCTATTGCTCTAAGAGCTTTTGTTGAGACTTTCCCTGAAAAACGTACTGCAGATTATCACTGTTATCTGTGGATGTCTGAGGCATACTTTATCACTACAGGAGACATTTTAAAGCTTGGATGGAAATTCAGTGGGCAGCCTTACATCTCAGGCTTTCAGTAAAGTAGTATTTCAGCTTCTGGGGGAAACCAATTCTGATATAATACAAATCACTGATATCATACAATGTCACTCATCACACTGAATGCAAGGTTCTTTCTGATGTCAAAGACGCACATGAACACCCCAAGATTTATCTGTCTGGCAAAACTGATTTTCAATCTTTTACCAAGAATAATGTTTTGAGTATAAAACAGACAATAGTAACAGGTATCAAGTCTAATAAAATTATCAAATTTCCTTCTTCTATACATTCTCACTTGGAGATCTCACATAATTTTTGTGGAATTCCTCATTTTGTTACTGTGGTGATGGGGATCAAATATTTCTGTTGATATTTTATTTGTTTGTTTTGTATTTGTTTTTTCTCCAACTCGGAGCCTTCTCCTAATTTCCTGGACCGCATATCCAGCTCCACCTGAATAATCTGTCAGTAACTCAAACTCACCATGACTCAAATTAGACTCATTAATCTTTTTTCTGAAATAATCTATTTTCAAGTTTACCATCTACAAAAAAACCATATTTTTTTCACTCCCTTCCCACCCAGCCATTCCAGCATAAAACCTTTTTGTCTTTTCTTCTCGTGTTTCTTGGACTATTAGATGCCATCTTCATGATCCCATTAAAACAAAAAAACAAAAAAACAAAAAAACCCACCACTCATGAACAAGCATAAACAAACTTGATATAAGAAAACAAAGATTTGAAGCTTTATTTATACATAGGCATATCATTTCATAAGCATGTTTAGAGTACTACTATGACCTAAGTAATTGCAAACTAGTTGCATGACCTTGGGAAAGTTCTACAACTTTTCTGTACTTCACTTTTGTGAGGAAAAAAAAAATATAGCCTCAAAGGGTTATTAGGAGGATCCAAAGAAATGATGTGCATGTGCTTGCTTTGCAAATCATAAGGCAATTAAAAAAAAAAAGCAAACAATTCAGCCATTTCTGTTCTATAGCCTCACTGACACCACCTTAGTTCAAACCTTGATGATTCTCTTCCTTCTAAAATTGCGTTAAGATTTAACAAGTTCTCCGCCCAAACTCTGGTGGCTTCCCATCCACCAAAATTAAGCATTCACTCACTCACTCGCTCATTCACTTACCTAACATTTAATAAAGACTACAAAGAGCTCAAGATGGCCTTGAAATACAGACATAACCTGAGCCTTATTATCTAAAAACGTTGTGAGAGCATTTGCTATAGAGAGTTAGCCCATGTTAATGGGTAAGTCTCCCCACACAGTGCCTGACATCATGTAGTGGGTGTTTGCTAACTGTTGGTTACTGTCCTTTTATTAGTGTTAATGGTTGAAGCCCACATTTCCTGGCTCCCTGCCCCGTTGTCTCTAGATATAAAACACTGTCTTTATACAAACATTTTTTTTTTCTGCCTAAACAGCTAAATCTCTATGATACATGTTCATAGGTAGGAATATATATTGTGTCCCCATGGATTTCAATATTGAATGAATAAACATTTAATGAATAAAACTTCCTCAATATTATATTGATGTGAAAATAAATCGTTTTAAAGCTATTTAAAAGCCCTTAAGGCTGTAGGCTATCAGGATACAAAGAGGCACCTGGCATTCATATCAACACCCATAAAATAGAATAATAGCCCTTCCACCTTTTTTCTTTCTCAGGCACTTAAAATTTTCCAACCGCTCATTTGCATTTCCTTTGAATCCTCAAGCGGTTTTCAAAAATAGCTCTTTTATAGAAAGTAAATTAATCAACAGACACGCAGTTTTCACTGGAAGCAACATCACAAGGAACTCCAGCACTCATGAGCTCAGCAATGCAGTAACCTCAGTTTCTCTCTCCCTCCCTCCCTCCCTCTCTCCCCTGCTCCCTCTCTTCCTCCCTTTCCCACTCCCACTTCCCCCTTTCTCTTCCTCCCTTTCTCCCTCTCCCTTTCTCTCTCTCTCTCTCTCTCTCACACACACACACACACACACTCCTTTTTATGTTCTCCTATATGTCTATGCATCTACTGAAATTGGCTAAGACTGTAGGTGAATCACTTTGCAACTGCATTATAAAGTTAGAATTTGGTTCAATGATTCTTGCCCCCCCTCTCATTTTAATAATTCACACCACTTCTGTGGTTCCCCACAGTTGTTTATATAAATATGTGCGAGAATAACTATAATACTGGTCATGATTTGTAATATAATTTGTAATTTGTTAATCTGCTCCATAGACCCCAATACATACCTCATGTATAAGAATGAAACATATAAAATTGCTGAGAGCCTGTTTTGATGTAGAAAAACAGCAATTTCTATGACCTAACCTAAAAAAAAAAACACATGCCATGATTTTGTTTGTTCCTTGTTTTTCTACCACCAGGCTGAACGCCCTTTTAGGGTACAGATTTGTCTTAATTTTTTTTGCAGGGGGGATGCAAGGCTACAAGCATGATGCTTGGCACCTAACACATGCTCACAAGGGTCCATAGGTAGAAAATAACTCTCTTTTAGAGAGTATTTATGAGCAGTAATGCTGGATGATGGACAGAACACTTTTCATGTAGATGAGGCAAGGACTGTCAGAAAAGATAACCAAATTGTTAATGAGACACATATTATGTCAATGGACCAGCTTTAGAATCCAGGCTCTACACATAGCTGGTTCTAAGGTCTAAGCAATTTCATCTAATCTCATCATCAAATCACACCAATTTAATGAGTAAGAAATTATAGTTAATTCTATTTTATAGATGCAAAATGGAGTCCACAGCCATCTAGATAATAAGTAGTGGCACTGGGTTTTGGTGATGCTTGTCCAGCTTCAAAGTCAGATGCTCTACCACTTCATCATGCTGTCCTTCCCAAAACCCACCTGGCAAAATAGAGATGAGATGAGAGTCCAGTAAGATGATAAATGTTCAAATACTTTACAAATTAACAATAGTCATCATTGGTTGTACACCTATGTCCATGCTCTGTATTAGACCTTTCATATATTTTATCTCATTCATTCCTTAAAATAGATGTTGAAATTGGTATTAGTTTTACCATTTGAAGAATAAAGTGAGGTTCAGAAAGAAATAACAGCCTACCGTCACCAGGGGGCACATAACAGTCTTAAAGTCCCAGTTAAAATCTTAAATTACTTAAATGCAAATATAATAAAGTTAAAAACAATTTTAAAAATTTGAACTGAAACCTTCATATCATCTTTATCTAAAGTATGGAAGCCCACAGATAATGTACTCAAAGCATGAGCCCACTATCCAGAGATATGACTGTTTATACCTCAAATTTCCTCAAGTATAATGTGGAAATAATAATAGCTCTATAATTTTGAGAATAGGATATTGCACTTAAAAAGCTTTGTATATCATCTATTTGATATTCAGGAGAAGGTACTTTCTGACCTTTGTCATGATTCTTTTTGTTAGGGTTTCCCATCAGCTAGAGGCATATTAACAAAGCTTCCTTAGTTGGAAGAATATTTACTTAGATAAGTCTTTTGAGGAAACAAACATCTTTGGATGACACTGGGGATGAGGGCAAGACAATGTGTCTAACAGAGATATTGGACCCAATTTTATTTGGTTATAGAATGAAACTCTAAGTTGAGCTTGTTGAGGAGTATTTGAAAAATATGGAGTTTGAAGATTGAACTCAACTGTCTGCTTGGGAATTTGTGAATTTGCGAGTACCTGCCCTGAATTTCACTGCTAAAGACTTAAGGAGATTGTGGATAACGATGCACACTATGGGGACACCAATAGTGCATATAGGGGGTACAAATGGAAGGCACCAAAACATTTTCCTCAGTCCTTTCTCTGGCAGTATATAAGGGGACTTTCTTTCTAGACCTCATAACTTAATCTCTGTGCTGTCTTGATGAATTATGGGTTCATGCTCTGTCTCAGGGCCCTTCATTCTTGTTTTTACAAAGGAACCTACTTTAATGTTCTCTCTTGGGTCATTTTTTCACCATTTATATTTAGGAAGCTTTGCACATCCAAGTGTTTGGATAAAACAATTCTCTGTATTTGGACAAGACTTTATTTTGTAGATCATGCAGAAGAGTTCTCATGGCAGCTCCCTACTGACTGCTCCCGCTGTTCTTTGTGGCAGGTCCTGGGTCTTCCCTGGCCGTCCTACTGTTATGGAACTTGGACTGGATCGTCCGACGGAAGAACCAAGCAGCACCTCGAGATCTTGGAGGATAGGAGGTTTATTTAACGCCAGCAGGCTCAGAGGAGAGTGATCTCCAAAGGTCTGAGCCCCGAGCACAAAGGGAACAATTTATACACTTCTACTTCCTCATACTTGGCACTTCTGGCACGTGCGTGAAGCGGGGCAGGGAGAAGAATCTGGACTGGTATGTGCAGGAAGCAGAGCAGGGAGAAGAACCTGGAAGAGCCCCGGGGCAAGGACTGGGACTCTCTCGCTGGCTTGGTTGGCCATCTTAGGACACAGATTTTCCTTATCACTACAAACCCCTAGATATTCCTTAGCCCTACATGTGTTTCCATTGATGCTGTACTCCCCCAGCTATGATATTCATTACAGTCTGTTCCAATAATCTGGGTTAAGTTCTCTAATTTCCCTAGTTACTATATATGCCAGAAGGTCAGCAGCATAACCTGCCTTGTCAACTACTGTGACTACTGTGTCTTTAGATCCTAGTGATGTACAAATGACACCATATTCCAACAAATAATAAATTCTGTGAGTAAATTAGTTCATGAATAAAATAAGTTGTTCACATATTTATCACCCTCAGAAGAATTTAACCTCCATAGATAGTATGCAGTACAGGTGGGTTTAGTAGTCCTAACAACCCTACCTTTAGAAGAGAAATCAGACTCATCAAGGTCAAACATTTTCCCAAGGTCATGGTCACACATTTATTGAAAGGAGAGGAGAAACCAAAACCTGAGCCTTCTGATTTGAATCCAGGGCTCTGCCTACTATTCCAGACACTGCAGGTAGGCATGTTCATTACAACCACCTTTATATTTAGCCTCCTTTCTAATTTAGGTTCATGTTTTCAGTATTGTACCTAACAATTTAGATTGTACTCACTGCTGATATATATTTCTAAATATATGCAGTAAATTTAAATGAATAAGATGCCTTGCTGAGTGGAAAATCTGGATTATTATGTCCTGAAAGCAGATCAACACAACCATTATATGCACATAAAAATAACCTTAAGACTGTTAATATGAATAATACGTTTTACCACCATTAAAGCAAGATTTAGACATTTAGCCTTTTCTCCCATAACAGGCTGTTCATTTTAGTACAGGAAGACTCTTAATAAAAAAGATTAATGAGGTAAATAGCTTTCTTTTTATATACACAGTTTTTTCCTCTTTCTGGAATTAAGTCTCTTCTGGAAACTCAACTGCTCTCTTTGTTATAAATTAAAGACTACTCTTTGGTTCAAAAGAACAAACAAACCAGGTGCATGCAACCAGAGATTATCTCAAGTACTGATACTGTCAAAGACTTTCACTGGAAAACATTTCCTTAAAAATTAAACCTTCACGAGGTCTCTCTGCCTCTAAACAGTTTTTCAGCCGGTGAACATATCTAAAAATATATATGAATTGGGTTCAGCTAAAGAAATGAAGAAATAAAAATGAAGGGGGTTAAAAAGTCTCCCTCTTTTATTTAAAATTCAAATAGAACATCTTTTATCTGAATTGACACTCTCTGTGACAATGCAAATTCTGTGTTGAATGTGAGGCAGAATTCTTGATTGCCAGTAATTCCCTCCAATCTAGTTTCCCCTTAAACATTGATGCCTGAATCCTTTGGTTTAAGATTCCTTGCTTCCTATTAATAGACATATGATCTTGGGGAAGAGTCAATCAGTCCTAGACAAAATGATATGTCCCTGTCCTCAGGCCACTCAGGGTTACCCATATTAAGCACTGTTGGTAGCTAGTCTTCAAAGTGGTCCGCCATGAATCTTGTCTCCTGGTAATGCCCTCCTTGCCTGCTATTGTGTAGGGCTGGATAACCTGGATAACCAATAAGTTATTGCAGAAATGATGGAGCATGACTTCTGAGGCTAGGACATAAAAAATATGGTGGCTTTTGTCTTTCAATCTAGGATCATTCTCACCAAGGAAAGTAAGTCTCTATGTCATGAGGACACTTAAACAGCACCATGCCTTCTGAGGCCTCCTGCCAACAGCCATATGAATGGGCCATCTTGGATAAGGATCCTGCAGCCCCAGTCAAGCCTCAGATAACTGGAGATCTGGACAACATCTTGACTGCAACCACATGAGAGACCCTGAATCAGAAATATTCAGGTAACTTTCTCTTGGATTTCTGATGCCCAGAAACCATGAAGTCATGATGTTTATCATTGAAGCCACTGAAGTTGGGGTAATTACAGAGCATTAGATAATTGATTGAAGCACTAATAAAACCATTTACAGGGCGCCTGGGTGGCTCAGTTGGTTAAGCGACTGCCTTCGGCTCAGGTCATGATCCTGGAGTCCCAGGATCGAGTCCCGCATTGGGCTCCCTGCTCAGCAGGGAGTCTGCTTCTCCCTCTGACCCTCCCCCCTCTCATGTGCTCTCTCTCATTCTCTCTCTCTCAAATAAATAAATAAAATCTTTAAAAAAAAACCCATTTACATAGCACCTTTGCACACTAGATACATGTTAAAGCATGCTCCCTTTTAAAAAGGGATATAATCATTATTGTTACCCATTGTTGGCAAATCAGAAAATAGGCCAGAGAGGATCACTGAGTGAACTAGTGCCACATGGCTCATAAATGGTAGAGTCTAAAAAAAAATTTATTTATTTCCCCACCACACCATGTTCAGAGGTTCAGTTTCAAAGTTCAGTTGAACAGCTAATGCACAGAGAACCAGGGCAACCTGTCCAAACCTCCAGTTCCAGTTCCTGTGTTCTTCCAGGTATCCTGCAGGAATGAGACAACAGGACTCTTGACCCAGGTGCTCCTTCTCCCAAGTGCCAGGAGTCCAACCTGGGGACAGACCAAATCCAGTGATTGGTCAATGTGAGGGAAGAGAGAGGATGTACAAAGGCACAGCTTCTTTGTCTGAGTTGAAGACATTCTGAAGGTCCAAACCAGTTCCAGAACTCTCCCCAGGCTGAGCTAATGTTTTTGTTGTGACGTCATAGCACCTCAACTTCTTGTTCTTCTGATGCCCCTGCTTTCACTTCCTCAAGGTTGATGTTTATGAGACCACTCTTCAACAAGCTTCCTGCATACAAATTCCTATTTTAGACTCTATATCCCAGGTAACATTCACAGTCTGTTTTACTTCTCAACTCACTTCAGTATTTTTAAAATGGCTGAGCTGGCCTAGGTGTTTAATTATTCTCACAGTGTCATCCCTGAATCAGCAGCACTAGCATCATCAGGAAAATTGAGAGAAATACATGTTCTCTGTCTCCACACCAGTTCTACTGATCCAGAATTTTGAGAGGTGGAAACCCAGAATGTGAACATGCCCTTCAGGGGAGTCCACTGTGTAAACACTGCATACATATATGACTATAAGAGCTGCTGCTTACATGTATTGAGTACTTACTATGATTTAAGCATGTAATGATAGTATATAACACATATGTTTCATTTGATTTCTTATAAGGAGGGTAAGTTTTACAGAGAGGGAAATGAATCACAAAGCTCATCCCGGTCAGATCTACTGATTTAACATAAACAATTTTTGTGTTGAATCACTATTCTCCAGTGACTTTGTTTTTCTTCAAAACTAAAAACTTTAAGAATCTACTGATAATAATAAATGAGAATACTAATACATATTTACAATATATATATTACATTGTTTCAAGTATGTGCCTATATATACAATTATACATAATTATAATAAGATCTTATAAGTATAATTATGTATAATTATAATAAGATTTTATAATTATAATTAGACATGTATATAATATTATATTAAACATTATGTTATTAGATATTAATGTTAGCCTAAATTTATAGATTTAAAAAAATAAAGCCACTAGAGAACAGAAAGATTAAGTAACTGACCCAAGGTTGCACAGCCATATAAGAAGAGACACTGGGATTCAGACTTGTTTTAGAGACTCTTGAGTATCACCACTGTGAAATACTGCCTCTCAAAATAACATATTGCTGACATTATCTTAAATAAATGAACATATTTTAGCACCTTACTTTCTATCACTTCGGTATGGTGGTATATGGTATCATGGCTAACAGGGTCAGCAGATTCAAGAATGGAATCTGGAGAAGAAAGTACAACAATAACCACAGAGCACCCAGAATTCTGAAGTCTTGTAACATAGTCCTATTGGACTGAAGCCCACATACTAAGTAAGCGTGAAGATGGATACATAGATATCTTTGATCTTTTATTCTTGGCTGACCAAGTCTTTTTAAAATCCTCTTCATAGTTTGCTGCTCTTTCACAGTAAGAAGTAGAAAGTACTGTCGACCAAAACAACCACAATGACAAGAATAACCACTAGGTTTCTCAGATTCCTTTGCTATGAGGGCACCCGAATGTGACTTGCATTTAGCCAATCAGGCAACTCATGCAAGAGATGGCTGAAGATAGTAGCATGAAGAAAGTGGGCTGTAACTGGGATGATTGCTCTTTTGGCCAAAGTGCCAGAAGGAGCAGTTGTGATTAGAGCTGCTCATATCCTGTGCGGAGTGTGGTCAGCGGCAAAGGCCAGGTGATGATAACAGTGGTGTTTGTGCTTCCGACATGGTGGGCTTCATTCCCAACTGTGTTGTTCCTGGCTTTGTTTTCCTTACTGGGTAACATATAGCACTATTTCTCTGTTCATCCTGGGCATTCTGTGAACTTCCTAGTGTCTTTAATAAATCCTCTTGGCTTAAACTAGCTAGGGTCATGTGTCATTTATCTATTGCTGCATAATAAACCACCCCCAAATTTAGCGACTTGAAACAACAACTGTGTTGCTCTTTTTACAGTTCTGTGGCTCAGTAATTCAGGCTGGGTTCAGATGGGCAGTTCTTCCACTGGATTTTCCTGGGGTTACTCTTGTGGCTGCTGCCATCCTATAACTTGACCCTAAGTGGATGATCCAAGGCAGCCTTACACGTGTCTGACAGTTAGCTGGGGCTCTTGGCTGGAGTGTCCAGGCCAAATCTCAGAAGTCTCATACTACTGTTTTCCTCACTTCTATTGAAAGGTGTTGATAAGATATAAAGTCAAATCTTGAGTCTCATATAGTCTGAGTAAGGAAAATACACTTTTAAAAGAATTATAACACAGTGAGACTGGATATGATAAAAGTAAACTTTGAGGGTGATGAGAGCATAAAAAGTACAGGATAGGATATGACAAAGACAAAAAAACCTGAAATGAATGGTGTGTCTATGTGTGGAGACACTTAGAAGGGGGTAATTAAAAGCACCTGGGCTTTGCTGGAGTCAAAGTGATGATGTAGGAGGCTGCAGGAGGTGGAGCTAGAGAAAAAGCAGAAGCAAGCTCAGGAGGGTCCTTCTGTGTCAGGCAAAGGAGTTGGGCTCTATCTTAGAGGCAGTGGGTGGATGATGAGAAATTTTAATCAGTGGTGAAAGATGGTGACATATCCGCTTTAAGAAGATCACTCTGGAAACCATGAGAAAGGTAGATCTGAAAGCAGCAAGACCTTGCCTACCCTGGGGATAGCCCAAGGGCATCTTAGAGCCATTGACAACGTATGTCTCTGGCTTCTCTTATATCAAATTTTCAACCTGAAACACTGTCCACTAGAATATCATTAAGCTACTCTCATGCACAGTTTAAGTAACTCACAGTTGGAAATGCTTAGATATTTTAAGGGTGGGTTATTTGATTTGCTTTTTTCTAGTCTACAATAAAATAAAAAATAAATGACTCCCAATCTCTGCCTCCAGCACTCCCTCTACACAAACCAATCTCAATTTAGACTATTAGATCAAGCAGGCTTCTACTCAAAAGCTAATTTTGGATGGAAAGATGAATCTAAAATTCCTGACAATATAGAGAAACATTTCTTGGTCGGCCTAGAAGCACTAGGTGGCTCAGTCGGTTGAGTGTCTGACACTTGGCTTCAGCTCGGATCATGATCTCAGGGTGGTGAGATCAAGCCCTGTGTCAGGCTCTGCGCTCAGCAGTGAGTCTGCTAGAGATTCTCTTCCTCTCCCTCTGTCCCTCCTCTGTTCGCTCACTCTCTCTTTCTCTCTCAAATAATAAATACATAAATCTTTTTAAAAATTTTTCTGGGTAGGTCTAAATTTGTCATCCATAGTCCCATGTATTCTACCATTCTTACTGCCCTATTCCTTTACTTTACAGTATTTATCATTATCAGTAATTACAAGTTTATCAGAATATCTCTTTGTGATTTGTTGTCACCACTAAACTGGCAGCCACATGAGCACCAACCACGTCTCTCTTATTTATTTTGCTCACACCGTTCAGCACAGTGTCTGTCACACAAAAATCACACTAAACATGGTAAGAAGGGAAAATGATCTCATTTTGTACAAGCTCTGTTTTCCAAAGAAAGCTTCATGACTGCCATTCAAATCTGTCTTATGAAAGCTAAGCTGATGAAGTGCCATATGTGGTGGAAAGAGCAAGGTCTTTGGAGTCCAGCAGACTTAGGATCAAACCTTGCATTTGCACAGATGGGTGTATAACTTCAGAGAATGTGTATGAATGTCCTGTAGCTGCCATAACAAAGTACCAGAAACTGAGTGACTTAAAACAACAGAGATGTATTCTTTCACAGTTCTAGAGATCAGAAGTCTGAAACCAAGGAGTCAGCAGGGCCACACTCCTTCCAAAAGTTCTAGAAGGTAACACTCTCTTGACTCTTTCAGATTTTGGTTACTCCTGGTATTCCTTGGTTTGTAGCAGCATAAATTCAAACTCTGCCTCTGTCATGGAAATCATGTGTTTCTGTGTGCATTAGCCTGTATTTTCCAGACAAACAGAACCAGCAGGTTATACATATAAAAATTAGCTCATGTGCTTATAGAAACTAAGAAGTTTCGAGATCTATACCTGGCAAGCCAGAGACCCAGGAAAACCCGCAGTTTTGTTCCAGTCCAAATCAGAGCCCTGAGAACCAGGAGAATTGATAGTGTAAGTTCCAATCTGAATCAAAATCCAAAGGCAAAATAAGATCAATATCTCCACCTTGAAGACAAACAGAAAGAGAATTGTTTCTTACCCTTTCATTCTATTCAAACCTTCAGTGGATTTGATGCGTCCTACACACATTGGGAAGGGTAATCTGTTTTACTTAGTCTATAGATTCAATGTTAGTCTAATCAAGAAACACCATTACAGGCATGCCTGAAATAATATTTAATCAAATATCTGGGCATCCCTGTGGTTCAGTCAAGTTGACATATAAAATTAATGATCGTCCTGTGTCCTCTCCCTTTCTGTCTCTTATAAGGACATTCTCATTGGACTTAGGGCCCACTCAAATTTAGTATGACTACTTCTCAATCCTTATATTAATTAGGTCTGCAAAGACCCTATTTCTATATAAGATCACATTCACATGTACTAGAAGTTAGGACTTGGACACATCTTTTTTTAGAACACAATTGGATTCATTACTGTATTAGTTTACTAGGACTTCCATAACAAAATACCATAGACTGGAAAACTTTAACAACAGAAATTTATTTTCTCATAGTTGTGAAGGCTGGGAGTCACTAAAGGAAGTGGTCTCGGGCGCCTGGGTGGCTCAGATGGTTAAGCGTCTGCCTTCGGCTCAGGTCATGATCCCAGGGTCCTGGGATCGAGTCCCACATTGGGCTCCCGGCTCAGCGGGGAGCCTGCTTCTCCCTCTGACCCTCTCCCCTCTCATGCTGTTTCTCGCTCGCTCTCTAAAAAATATAAATAAAATCTTAAAAAAAAAAAAAAAGGAAGTGGTCTCACTTGCTAGAGCTTTGGAGGAGATAGCTCCACCTTTGGGGTCATTCTTCCATTTTTTTGAAGGATACCACATTTTTGCAGCTAGATCACTCTATTGGCTTATCCCATACAATCATGGAAATCTGACAACCTTCCTACATGTTGCTCCTTTTCTGTCCCCAGCATTCCAAGCTGGCAGAGTTTCTGTTCCTATAACTCCAACTCTATTTCTGGCTTCTGCTGAGATGCCTGGTTAGATCCATGAGTCACACCATAATCTCTTCAGCAAATTATTTTTTTCCAGCCATAATCTTGGTGTGCTCTTCAGAACACATTACCTCATGTTTTTATGATATGGATAGACAGAGAAATTTCCAAATCTTCAAGTTCTGGTTCATTTTTACTTAACACCTCTTTCAACTATCTCTCTTCTCTCATATTTTCCTAAACACAGTAAGAAGAAACCAGGCTAGGGCTTCAATATTTTGCTTAGAAATAAACTTACAAGTAGGTCACTCACAAAATCTCTACTTTCCTCAAAACATAGAACACAATTTGGCCAACTTATTTGCTGCTTTGTAACAAGGATCAATTTTTCTCCAGTTTCCAATAATATGATCCTTATTTCTATCTGAGAATTCACCAGAATCATCTGTAATGTCCATATTCCTAGCACCAATCTCTTCTAGATTTTTTCAGGCATGCACCTCAAAACATTTCTAGTGTCTACTCATCAGCTGGTTCCAAGGCCATTTCCACATTTTTTTATAGTAGCACCCCACTTCTCAGTACTGAAATCTGTATTAGTTTTCTAGGGCTGCCATAAAGGAATAATGCAAACAGGGTGGCTTAACAAAGAGGAGTTGGTTTTTCACCACTCTAGAGGCTTGGAGTCCAAGATCATGATGCCAGCAGATTTGGTTTCCTCTGAGGCCTCTCTCTTTGACTCGTAGATGACCACCTTGTTGCTGCCTCTTCCTATGGTTGTCTCTCTGTGCACACACAGCCCTAGTGTGTCTTTCTTTGGGTGTCCAAATGTCATCTTCTCATAAGGACACTAATCAGATTGGATCAATGCCTACTTATATGACTTTGTTTAATCATAATTACCTCTTTATTCATTTATTTTTTATTATGTTCAGTTAGCCACCGTATAGTACATCATTAGATTTTAATGTAGTGTTCAATGACTCAATAGTTGCAGATAACACCCGGGGCTCATCACAACACATGCGCTTTAAAGTCTCCATCTCCAGGGGCACCTGGGTGGCTCAGTCATTAAGCGTCTGCCTTTGGCTCAGGTCACAATCCCAGGGCCCTGGTATTGAGCCCCGCATTGGGCTCCCCGCTCAGCGGGAAGCCTGCTTCTCCCTCTCCCACTCCCCCTGCTTGTGTTCCTTCTCTCGCTGTCTCTCTCTCTCTGTCAAAAAATAAATAAAATCTTTAAAAAAAAATAAAGTCTCCATCTCCAAATATATTCTGAGGTACTAGAGGTTAGAGCTTCAACATATGAATTTTGGAGGGGACACAATTCATTGCATAACATTTACACAATGTATATACATGCTCAGAGGTAAATTTAAATATATATGTAGAAGAGCTCCTCCTATCATTGGCTGGCCTACATTACTGAGTAGCATTTAGAATGATCCTCTCAAATCATGATCACCATCTCAGTCATTCTATGTGAGAAATCTCAATACTTGCGTCCAAACCATAGGTCTTTTGAGTTAGACTTGAACTTTGCCTTGTTTGTTATGGTCTTTGGGGAGAATAACCAGTAGTGTCATGGATTCATATAACCAAACTTGCATGCCTGATATGTAAAAGAGAGCTTCCTCTTCTCCTGCAAAACATGTGGTAACACTCAACAAGCCCAAATTCATTCTTCCTCTCTCTTTCATGTATCTGTTTAGTGGATGCCAGCAATAAATCAGGCCTTATTTTAGGGTGTGGGTGATATATCTGGCTCCTAGTTGGTTGAATGAGACAATTAGTTACCTGCCCCAAGGTAGCTTACATTATAGAGAACAAGAAAAATAAGTAATGATATATGAAAAGATAAATTGAGTGTGTGATAACAGTTTTGAATGCTAATGATGATGGTATAGAGAATATATTGGTTGGGAGTGGAGAAAAAAGAAGGTACTTCAGACTGTGTGGTGAGAAAACCTGTCCACAGAGGAATTTAAATTGATACCTGAATAATGAAAAGTAATAATGAAAGTAATAATCTCAAGTGAATAATGGAAAGTAATAATCTCAAGGTAAAAGTGAAGGAAAACATTTTATACAAAAAGAATAAGTTCATCGACCCCAAGATAGGAAAGGAGTGCCATTCTCTAGTTAAAAAAATGATAGTAATAAAAAAAAGATGTGTAGTATGGTTGCAGTATGCTGATTGAGGGAAAGAGTCACAGTCTAGAATGACCTATTTTTAAAACATAATGATATATCCCCAATGAAGAAGAAATTGTTGAAGGATTTTAATCCAAGTAATAAAAAATCTAAAATATACTTTTCAAAGTATACTGTCAGTTGTGTGAAAAACTATAACTTCTAGCTCAGGCCAAGGAGTAAACTCACCACAGCTAGTCTCTCCCTAAAACTTTATATAAAATAAAACAAGCAACTATTTGAAATCTCTGAAAAGTAAATAAAGCAGACAGAGTGTAGAAAAGAGTCAAAACTTAGAGAGAGACCTTACGGGGGTGAATTTACTTATTTTTTCTTACTCTTGTGGCTTTGCTCTGATGGCAGTCCTAAGCCACAGTAATGCATGTCCATGTCATTGAAATCCCAACAGGAGTAAGAAGGGTTCAGAAAAAGTTTTGAGTAAATACTGACCAAAAACTTCCCCAATATCATGAAACATATAAATTTGCAGGTTCAAGGCACTCAGTCAACTCTAAACATATAAACTAAAGAAAAACAATGCCTAGACATTATAATCAAACCAGCCTTTTGACAATAAAAGACAAACAAAACAAAACAAAACAAAACAAAAAAACAGTTCTTTAAGGAACTAGAGAAATATAACACATTACATCATGTAGAGGAATAATGGTTCAAAAACCATGGATTTCTCATCAGAAACTATGGAAGACAAAAGAGAGCGGAACAACATTTTGAAATTCTGAAAGAAAAATAAAGTGCTGAAAGAAAGAAGGAGAGAAAGGAAAGAAAGGAAAGGAGAAGAAAGAAAGAAAGAAAGAAAAAGAAAGAGAAAAAAAGAAAGAAAAGAAAGAAAGAAAGAAAGAAAGAAAGAAAGAAAGAAAGAAAGAAAGAAAGAAAGAAAGGAAGGAAGAAGAAAGAAAGAAAGAAGAAAGAAAGAAAGAAGAAAGAAAAGAACACTTTAATACATATTATGTACCTTTTACAAAATAAGTGACTCTAAATTAATAATGGATTTGACTGTGAAAACCTAAAACTATAAAACTTTGTGATCTTGGGCTAAGTGAAGATATTTTAACTATGACATGAAAATCATGATCTAGAGAAAAAAGAAGGTAAATTAAACTTAATCAAATTTTAAAAACTTATTCCCTGTGAAAGACCCTGCTAAGAGAATAAAAGACTAGACATAGTCTGGGAAAAAAATATTTGCAAAACTCATACTGACAAAGAATATATAACAAATTTTCACCAAAAAATATATGCAAATGTCAAATAAGCACATGAAAAATGTTCAACATTGCATATTATATGTAATATTATAATACATAATACTATATATACAAAAATACTATCTCTATATCTACAGATATAGATATGTAAAATGAAAAGATGTGCAATTATATATAGACTATATATATATAGACTCCAAGTGCTCAAGTGTTGGCAGAAATACAGAGCAACTGGAGCTTTTTCATACATTTCTCATGAGCATGAAAAATTGTTAAAGCCACTTTGGAAAACAGTTTCTTGTAAAGTCAAATGTATACATACCATGTGACTCCTAATGAAGGAAATTAATGAAAAGAAATACAAAGTTATGTTTACAAAAAAAACCTGTGTGGCTTCATACTCATCCTTAACTGGAAACAACCCAAATGACCTGTAATTCATGAATGGATAAGCAAATTGTAAGCTATCTCTACAGTGGAATACAACTCAGCAAGAAAAACCAACAAACTACTGATACACACAACATGGACGAATCTCAAATGCATTTTCCTGAGTGAAAGAAGCCAGACTTAAAAGGTTATAGAACATATGATACCATTTCCATGATATCCTAGAAAAGATAAAATTGCAGGAATGGAAAGCAGATCGGTAGTGTCCAGGGATTGTGAGATGAAAGGATGGGTTTACCGGAAAGGAACAGTGAGAGGGAGTAATGAAACTGTTTCATGTGCATTTGTCAAAACTTACAGAACCATAAAAGAGTAATTTTGCTGATGTAAATTCATTTGAAGAGTGAAAGATTAGACTATAGGGAGTGAAAATTAATCATGGTGCTAATTAAAAAGGAATTGTGGTAGTCAAGGCAAGAAATGGGCCACGAGCTGGGATTGTGGAGATGGAGAGCAGTGAACAGGGTGTGTTGTCAAAGTTTAACTGACAGGCTTTGCAATGATTTCAAGTGTTGGATTGAGGGAGAGTAATCATGCAACAATTAACTCCCAGGTTTGGGCTGGATCAGTGAGTGAATTAGGGACATTTATTGAGACTAAAAGAGGGAAAGTTTTGGAAGATAGGTTGATGAAGGAGTTTAAGAGTTGTATTTTGGAGGCATTACTTATTAAATGTCTGCTTGACAAATATGTGGATTTCACCACCCCAAATGAACCCATTCACAAAGATTTTCCCAGTTTCTTAATATACTGCATACATATAAATCTTTAATCAATCCTTTATCTGAATTTCCTTTTTCGCTTTCCTCACAAATTGTATAGAGCATGTTCTACATATTATATGGTTGACTTTCTGTCCATCCCTGATCCCTTTCTGAAAACCACCCTAAACTGTAAGCACAACGGTAGGTTTCAATATTACAAAAACTTCTTTCTTAGAATTCTATGTGAACCTTATCCAGTCCATGAATTCACAGGCATTTCTGAGAGTCTTCTATTTGCCTAGAACCATGTTCCTCTGTAAAGGCTAAGACAGAACACTTGTTCCAAAGGAGCTCCTAGTGGTAGGAAAGACAGTACACACAAACACACACACACACACTATCCCCCCCCCCACACACTATTAAGGATTAAAGGACAGTCCAGTTAAACAGGAGGTTCTGAGATTTAAGATTTAAGGTTCTGAGATTTAAATACGCTTTGCTTAGTTTATGAGAAGCACAAGCTTCATGTGGGAGATATGCCATGACCTGAGCCTGCAAAAATAAGAATGTCCTGTCCACACTGAATCTAGGAGTATGCCAGAATCTTCTTTCCATTGCCAAAATTTGTTTATTTATGCTGAAGAGAAAACAATTGAACCAATGTGTGTACAATACTTCGTGAACTGTAATGTGCCTTATAATTGTCAGTTCTACCATTATTGTTATTAATGTGTGCATTATTATCCCCTCAATCCATGCACCCTGGCTCTTAAACCTGGGTTTTAAAACCAATGTGTGTAACAGAATAGTGTTTGCTGAGACCGAAATAAAAAGCCACAACAATGTAAATCTGACACATTTTTAGTATTATGCTGCGTCTAATTGTTATTGTCCACGTGGTAATTCAGAAGCAGGACAAGGGGATGGGAAAAGAGACCTGGCCTGGGACTAGGCAGGTTTGTGTTCTGGATTTATCCTTTCCATTAATTATCTCTGTGACCCCAGGTAGGGCTCTTTCTCTCTGGGGTCCTCAGATTTATCACCCGTAGAGTGAATGGGCCAGAGAACATATTCTCCCCGGTTCCTTTTGCATATAACCCTGTATGGATTGTATGAGCAGCACTGATGAAAGCATGTCAGCTAGAACTTGCCAGCTACATTTTAGGAGGGCATGTCTGAGCTAGAGGAGAAAGTCAGCAGGGGCAGTCCTCATGGACTTGAGTGATGTCTCCTGTGAGAGGCACCCAGAACAGCTGGCCCCAGCCAGGAGGCTGCCCAGTGCTGGAGGGATGCTGTGTTAACATCTGGCCCTGGGTGATGTTAAGTTACTGAGGAAGAAAATGTTACATGGATTGGCTGGACTCAAGCTGTTACATTTGATGGTTATGTATCCCAAGGCCTCCCAGTGAGCAAGAGAGTTTCCACAGAGAAGTAAATTCCATCAATAATAGTAACAGTAATGAAAATAGTATCACAGTTATTGTAATAATAGCTGGGTTTATGGTGTGTTTTTCCAGTTGAGTAGTCAGACACGATTACAAGCAGTTTGTGTATAAACTCGTATAATTTTCACAACACTGTAAAATAGATACCATAATTACCTGACCTTTACAGATAAGGAAACTGACACGGAAAAGTTAAATAATATCTTATCGTCACATGTTAGTAGGTGGCGGGACTAGAATTCAAATCCAAACACCTTTCCATAGGGATAGGTGTTACCAAACATAGAACACATCCACCAGTAAAATCAGAGGACTGTTTACTGTTTACCCAAATTCAAGCCTTTTTTCTTTTTAAAAGTTTACATTTTATGTGTATAAGATTTTGCAGTCAAACATACTCTCATTCTGATGCGCCACTTGACCAAACTCAACTTCTCCTTTGCGATTGTGCTCAAGGTCAGCCCCGTATGAAGAGTTACAGCCTCCTTCATTGGAGTGAGCCCATCGTCTATGCCACCACACAGGTTTGAATTCACTTTTCTTGTCCAGTAATTGCATCGACTGTTTATGCCAGACTTATGATACTGGTCTGTGTCTCAGGCTCCGGGATGGTGTGTATACCCAGTGTCTTCAGCTATTTCTGGAATCGAGTAAGTGTTTGGTAAATGATAAATGAATGCATGTGTGAATGAGAGAATGAGTAGAAAAATACATTGTCTTGGGCGCCTCGGTGGCTCAGATGGTTAAGCGTCTGCCTTCGGCTCAGGTCATGATCCCAGGGTCCTGGGATCGAGTCCCACATCGGGGTCCCGGCTCAGCAGGGAGCCTGCTTCTCCCTCTGACCCTCTCCCCTCTCATGCTGTTTTTCGCCCACTCGTTCTCTAAAAAATAAATAAAATCTTAAAAAAAAAATACATTGTCTCAACTGATACTCCCAGCAGCCCTGTGAGCTAAGGAGAGCACCATTCCTAGTCTCCACTTCCCAGAAAACAAAATGGGGCTCCAAGAAATAAAACGTGTTCCCCAAGATCCCCCTGTAACTGAACTAACATGAGTTCATTTCTTGGCAAGTTACAGACATAGACTACACCAGGTAGAGTTGTCGCACAAAGGAAACTTTATTTGCAGCAGATAAGGAGATCATGGGTAATAGCTTCCAAAGCTGTGACTTCCCAGAAGTGGGATTCTTTTATTTAGGTTTCTTTGTATTTAGACTATATCAGTAGGGAAAATAGACAAAGTCATTGCTCTCATGGAGCTCATGCTTTGGTAGAGGATGGAAAATAAATACATATATTTGCCAGATAAGTTATTATTTTCCTATCTTTGCCCTTCTAAGCTTTTCTGGAGATGCAAGGCCTTGAGTTCTCAAAACTGTATTTCCCAGACTCCCTTGCAGCAGAGCTCCTGTAGGACTGACACATAAGAGGCACTTTGACAGATCTGGAGTGGAGGAGAAGGAAAAGCCCATAAGTCACCTGCAGAGGCTGAGGTAGACAGTTGAGCAGAAGCCATGGTGGAGTGTGTAGCAGCTAATAGTTAGTGTGTATGCTAACTCCTGTGTATCCACATTCTTGAGGTTTTGCTAGCAGCTGGGGCCTCTTTCCCTAATGTCATTTAAGGCTCTGTCTGATCTTAGATCTTCCAGATCTTTTAATGATTTTATATACAAACATTTCCTCTATTGGAATTTTCCCTCTTAAAATTACCTAGAGCATTGGGCGCCTGGGTGGCTCAGTGGTTAAGTGTCTGCCTTCGGCTCAGGTCATGGTCCCAGGGTACTGGGATCGAGTCCCACATCGGGGTCCCTGCTCGGCGGGAAGCCTGCTTCTCCCTCTCCCACTCCCCCTGCTTGTGTTCCTGCTCTCGCTGTGTCTCTCTCTCTGTCAAATAAATAAATAAAATCTTAAAAAAAATACCTAGAGTGTTTTCTGCTTCCAAATTGAATTATAATGTCAAGTAGCGATAAGTTCTGGGGAACATGCAGCAGAGTAAGTAGGCAGAGAGTGGGTGAGTAGAGTGCTCTTCCAGATCTGGGAAGGCTTCTCTGAGGAGAGAACTGAATGAAGAGGCCATGCTGACAACTGAGGGAAGTGCATTCCAGTCCTAGGGAAGGGCAAGGGCAAGGGACAAATGGCAAATACATAGTTGCTGTCTTCATAGAAAAACCTCGAGGCTGGTATGACTGTAGGATGTGTGAAAAGGAATAATGGGTAGGAGATGAGACCAACAAGAGAGGCAGGACTCAGTTCGGGGAGAAACCTGAGGACCAGAGAGGTTGGATTGTACCATCAGAGTCTTGAGAAGGAGAGTAATATGATACAACATGATTGGGACCCCACCCCATGTCATCAGAGCCCATGCTAATTTATCAACTGGGCTCTCCTATTAATAATTATTATGTGTGTGAAATTATAGAATTTACAGAAAGATTTCATATTGTTGCCCCATCAGATCTTCACATTAACCCTGAGATGTTATTACAGTTTTACGGACTAGGAATCTGAAATTCAGGGAATCTGAATAGGACAGAGGCCTGAGGTAAAGCAGGTAGTGTCCATTAACTGATGAATAGATAAAGATGATACACACACACACACACACACACACACACACACACACACACTGGAATATTACTCAGCCACAAAAAGCATGAAATCTTGCCATTTGCAATGACATGGATGGAGCTAGATGGTATTATGCTAAGTGAAATAAGTCAGTCAGAGAAAGATAAATACCATATGATTTCACTCATCTGTGGAATTTAAGAAACAAAACAAATGGGCAAAGGGGAAAAAAAAAGAGAGAGAGAGAAAGAAAGACAAACCAAGAACAGATTCTTAACTCTAGAGAACAATCTGATGGTTACTGGGGGGAGGTGGGTGGGAGATGGGTGAAATAGGTGTTGGAGATTAAGGAATGTACTTGTCCTGATGAGGACCAGATGTTGTATGGAAGTGTTGAATCACTATATTGTACACCTGAAACTAATATCACAATATATATTAACTGTCTGGAATTTAAATTAAAACTTGGAAAAAAAAAACAGAAGGAACAATTGAATATCTATATTAAGAGTATTTAGAGCCTCAAATTGCCTCCTTGTCTCAGCTCTGTAAATGGCTGCCATGTCTATTTTCACCCCAGAGGAAGTCTGGCTTTTTTTTCCTCTGGAGAGCTTTCTAAAGTGCAGGATACGAGGCACATACCCTAATAATAACCCTCACGCTAACCCTAAACATAATCCTACTCCTAACCGTTATCCCCTAACCCCTAAACCTAACCTTCTGGAGAGTTCTCTGAGCCTCAGGATATCAGGCACATACCTTCACCCAAACCCTGGCCATAACCCTGCACTAACCTAACCCTAGATCTGAGAAGAAAAAAGATGTGGTACACACACACACACACACACACACACGTGGAATAGTACTCAGCCATAGAAAAGATTGAAATCTTGTCATTTGCAATGACCTGGATGGAGCTGGAGACTAAATATTCTGTTAAGCAAAATAAGTCAGTCCGAGAAAGACAAATACCATATGATTTCACTCATAGGGGGAATTTAAGAAAGAAAACAAATGAACTAAGAAAAAAAAGAGACAGACAAACAAAAAATCAGACTCTAAAATACAGAGAATAGACTGGTGGTTGCCAGAGGGGAGGTTGGGGGGGGGATGGGTGAAATAGGTGGTGGGGATTAAGGAGTGTATTTGCTATGAGGAGCACTGGGTGTTTTGTGGAAGTTTGGAACGACTGTATTGTATACCTGAAAATAATATTGTACTGTTTGTCAACTAACTGGAATTTAAATAAAAACTAAAACAAAATAAAACAAAACAAAAAAAGCAGGTAGGAAGTGACAAAGCCAAGAATCAAATCCACATATCTCAATTCAAAGTTAAGGGTGACTTCTGCTAAACCAGAGGTGGCTTTGTGACGCAAGTATTGAATTGACCTTTTGTCACAGTGTCTAAGAATAAGAGTTAACATTTACACACCATTTACACTTCATAACACACTGCGAAGTGTTGGACCCATGATGTGGGTCGGGTGGGATGATTCTAGAGTCCCAGGGGTGAAGGTCCTTGAGCTTGAAATGCTTGTCAAATGTTGTGTATCCAAAACAATGGGGCTTCAATCAAAGTGCAGATTTCCATTCCATAGGGCTAGAGTGTCTGAATTCTGCTTTTGTATTTGGTTCTCAGCTGTCAGGTGGGGTCAAGGCTGCTGGCCCAGAGGCCACACTTGAGTAGCCAGACTCTAATAGTGAGTTAATTTTTCAATCAAAAAATAGTTTTGAGTTTCCATTCCATGCTTGGATCTGTGAGAACAGGCGTATAGCAATTGCTAAGGCTGACCGCATACACTGAAAAGTTTCAAGCGCACACTGATCGCTATCCATTAACATAAACCAGTTATGAACCAGTTTCAAAGCCTTTTGCATTTACTGTCAAAATATCTAGTTTTGGGCTCTGTGCAACATGTTTATGAGCAATGCCTCTGAGTTAAAACTCTAATGTATCTAAAACTTTAAACGTATTTGGACTTAAGCCTTTTTCGGTACTGAGGATAGAAAATTTGCTAATTGAATATAGTCCATTAGAGAGTGAAATATTTTTTATTTATTTAATAAATTGGGGGAATTTTTGGAATAAGAAATTAATTACTTTCGAAGAATTTGAATACATATATATATATGTTCCATTATAACTGAAGAATGATCTTAGATTAGGGGCTATCTAATATTACTTTAATAGCTTTCAGATATAAAATATGGCCATTTTACTGAGTTATTTAATACATGTAATTACAGGTTGTATACTGTGAACTATTGATCCAATAATTATTCATGTGGACTATTAAAAAGGAATGATTCATTTTTTATTTTACCATTTGAAAAAATGCTTATATATTATTTACAATTTGACAATTAGGAATAAAAGACTTTTTAGTACAATACAATATTTCTAATGTAGGGCAAGCCTTTGTGGGAGTCCAAGGTAACAATATATAATCAAAAATGAAATAACTTTAAATTTCAGAAGGGAAAAAAAGATACCCTTTTCCTTCAGTTAAATATTTTAATTGCAGGACTATTCACCAGGAGTTATAAACCTTCCCAATGTAACTGAAATATTTAATATGAAATATAAAATATTTTAAGTGCTCTGCGGAGTTCTCAAAAAAGAATTGAAAGGGTGTTCTTTCTTTTTTCCTGTTATTTTTTTTTCTTTATGGGCTCCCAGAAAAGAATTTCCTCCTTAGTTCATTTTTCCTTTTATATTAAGAACAAAGGAATTGGGTCAGCCAAGAGTTTCAGCAAGGGGTGTTTAGAGCTCGTCACTTAGCTAGTGGTTAAAAGACAGTTTAATCAAGTATTTTGTAGGCGTGGTGCCTTACTCGGGTTTTTACGCACCCTCCTTTGAGTGGTAGTTTCTCAAGAACATCTCCATGCTTTAGTGTTGACTGTCTATCTTGTACTCTGCCAGACCACTTGATATACTATCACTAATTAAGTACATACTATGTGCGAGTCAGATGCCTGCCAGTATCTTATGTTCACCATCTCATTTAAATGCTTCTGTCGGGACGCCTGGGTGGCTCGGTCGGTTAAGCGGCTGCCTTTCGGCTCAGGTCATGATCCCAGGATCCTGGGATTGCTCCGGCTTCGGGCTCCCTGCTCAGTGGGGAGCCTGCTTCGCCCTCTCCCTCTGCCTGCAGCTCTCCCTGCTTGTGCTCTCTCTGTCAAATAAATAAAATCTTTAAAAAAATAAATAAATGCTCTGTCATTAGCCCCATTGTAGAAATCAGTAAAAGGAAAGGCAAAGAAGGTCAATTGAATTTCCAAGCGTGTAAATCCAGGGAAGGACAGAGCTCAGAGTCACAATGCAGCTCTGAGTTTTGCTAACTACTCTCTTTGTACCCCACCATCGTTGTCCTTGAACCATCCTGTGACTGCATTTCTCAGTGAGAGTGATGTGGCACACAGGTCTTTGGCAATGGCAGGAGACTGTTCCCTGCGGAGGGAGCAGCTTATGAAGAGCTTCAAGTGCAGAGGGCTGTATTCATGGAACGCTAGGATCTGGGGAATGGGGAAGAGGTGGCAGAAGGCAGAAATTGCATGGCAGAGAAAGGAGTTTAAATGCAAACATGGGAGTTCTCTGACCCCGCCTCCTACTAACTAATCAGAATGTCTGGCGGCAGACCAGGCATCAGTATTAAGTGTAAATGTCCCGGGTGATTCTAATGTGCAGTTTGAGAATCAACCAGTTGACAGAGAGTGGAGGAAGTGGAGGATGGAGGAAAAAAATGACACTTGAAACATGTGTTTAGGAAGTAGAACCAACAGGGGTCAGTGAGAGAGTAGAGCTTATTTAGATTCTGCTTATGTTAAAAGGGTTCCTAGGATGACCTAATTTTATCTTCAAACCCCTGCTTTTTCCCTCAAATATGAAAGTTTTTATAATCTTTCTCCTGAAAGCATAGGTCATGCTTGGAAAAATCTAACATCTTCTGTCAGGCAATTAAGCACTTTGGTTACTTACTTTAATTAACAACTGTGCCTAAACAAAAATCCATTGCATAAAAGAGCTTTTTAATGGGACGCGAGAATTAGCTGGAAAAATGCAGGGTCGTAATATGGATTAGGAATGATGGGGATGATCTCCTAAACAAATAAACAAAATTACTTCCAACGTTTATTGTAAACCACCCATGAAATATTTGGCAATCTAGGGATTGGAGAGGGAATGTTCTTGCTGCTTTATATAACACAGTATTTCATGTTAGAGGATGAACTTTAATTAGAACATCACTGGTGTCAAATTAGTAATAAATGTTTAAGACAAACTGAGATAACGAAACTATGGGAACACTGCCACTAATGTAAAATCTGCTGTAAATTGCCAGGAATTTACATTTTCCATTAGCACACAGTCATGAGCATAAAAACGATAAAAGGTTACATACAGTTTAGGATGTTCTTTAACGTGGTTAAAATTATTGCAAAGAAATGGTGTCTGTAACACCTACAATTTCTGGAGCTTACAAATGCATGGGTTCCAGTTTCTGTGTCCTTCCTTTTAAGCTGTGTCATGCTGGGAAACCTGGTGACTTGGCTTATCTTCTTTGTGAAATGAGAATAAGGATTGCTGTTCTGGCAGCCTGTGAATCTTGTGTGGCATGTGGGATGGCAATGTGACTTCACAGAAAGACCAGACTTTGATATCAAAGAACTTTAGCTCCAGAGTTCTGTGTGTCCTGCCTGGTACCACAAAACCTATGTTGCTGAATGTCGTTTGCCTCACTTGCAAGATGAAGATAAAATGCCTAAAAGTGGTTGTCGTGAGAATCATATGAAGTAATGCAAATACAAAACAGGACATGCAGAAGGTATCTAATAATTAACAATCAACACCATTGCCAGTGAACATGAAGATACCTGGTATACTCTGCAGACATTAGGGGACACTTTAATTTGTTATTACTTGTGTCTCACTCGCCTCCTTCAGGCACTTCCTTTGACAATATGGACACAGCCACGATTAAAAGCCTAGTACTCTCTCTTCCTATAATATGGAAGGCTTCAGAGAGATAGATAATGCCTATATAAGTCTGTGGTGGTAAATTAAAGATGCTCACACATTATTTGACCTCTTTTTACCAAAAGATAGGCTCTATCCCCCCTCTTCTTGAATCTAGGCTGGCCAGTGACTGTTTGACTATTGGAGCCCAGGGAAGTTGATGCTCTGCAGGTTCCAAGTTCCAAGTTCCTAGGCTTTAAGAGGACTGGAAGCTTCTGTGTTGGTTTCTGGGAGACTTGAGTCCCCCTATTACCTTGCAGAAGAGAGCACATTGAAGGATGTTACATGGAGAGGGAGGTGGGCACAGAGAAGCCTGACCTACTAGCTGCCCCGTCTAAGGAAGCATCACTTGAAAATCACAGAATGACCCAACTGGTGCCCCAGAGAGCAGAACTGCCCAGCCAAACCCTAACTGAGTTCCTGATCTGCAAAAGCATGCAATGTAAGAAAATGCGTGTTCTTTTAGGTCACGAAGCTTTGGGTCGTTTGTCTGGCAGCAACAGGTAACAGAAACACCTGTCTCCTCAGGCTCATGCTTCCTGCAGGAGCTCTTTGCTTCCTGTGTTTTTGAGGATAACCGGTTGATCTCTCTGTTTGGCATAAGTATCTTCTAATATCTTATAGCGGGAATTGCTCATATGGACATCTTGGTCATATTAGGGATCTTTGCTTGAAGAAATCAAAATGTTGACAAGTAGATGAATCTTTGATTCTGAAGATTTAAAATATTAACCTGTTAACAATGCTGACCATCTTCTTGCCTTTCAACCTGGAATTTTCCAGATTGCTTATGACAAGTCTCCCTTTGCATATGCTATTTTCACTGCCCAAGAAATGAAATTTCTTTTTCCTCTCCCACTGCCGTTAAAGAACAAAGATTCAACTGAGTAAATTTGAAGATCTAATTGGCTTTATTCAATGATTCCTGAATCAGGCAGTACTCCTTCTAATAGACAGGCACTTAGAGGAGTTGAAAGAAACGGAAGTCATCCTTTACCACATTTAGCTAGCATCTGGCTTTGTTTCTCTTTGACAGGAGGCTTAGAACAGTTCAAAAAGGTGAGAGGAAGGGGGAGAGAGGAGGGAGGAGGGAATAGAGATATATTCTATAAATGGAAGAAGTCCTTCGTGATAACAAGAGAAGCCCCAGAACTCAGAGAGATACTTTCATCTCTTGTCTGCTCTCATTCCCTCTTCTCTGATATGTTGAATTATTACTACTTTTCTTCTCCATCATCATTTAGAACTTATATCAGAACTATATATCAGAACTTATATCAGTATCCCTCACATTTTTTTCAGAATATATTTCCTACTATAAACTTTTAATACAACACATTCAAGCCCATACTCATGTCAAAAGTTGTCTGGCTATACACTTGTCTGCAGCCAAGATTCCTTCAAACTGACCTGATGCTGGTCAGCTGCTGCAGAAAGAATGTCACCCATTCTCAGAGTAGAGAAATCTCTGCTGATCTAACACCAAAGTTAAAAAAAAAACAACAACACATAATGTTAGATAGAGATCAGCAGAGATCAGAAATAAATTCTTATTTATGGTGACTTGGAAAAATTTCAATAGATAATCTGAGTTCTTATTATTTCATTGTTAAGAGTATACTTTCATTAGCTCATTTATTCAGCAAATAATTTCTGAAGTCCTGTGTGTTTCCAGGCAATAACTAGGGAATCAATCCTGAATAGGGTATGGTTTCATCCTTAAAGGACACCATAAGCTAGAGACGGGCTGACATGCAAACAGACAACTTTAATGAAACTAACCATCTGGTCCATTATTTGGTCCGTTTAAGTGGTACTAAATCTTGTCTGATCATAAAATTGATTGTAGAGCTCATAAAGGCTAAAGTTCATAGGCACCTCTATTGGAAGTTCTGGTTTGATTCACTTGGGTCCGGTCTAGAAATCTATTTTTCACAAGATTCCTGAGTGTGTGTATGGGTGTTTGTAGATTGGCAGGTTTTGAAATACTGAGTTGAAATTTAATTCCTGGTATTACAGAAATGATGAGAAGGGTTACCTAACAGAGCCTGAATAAAGGGAATGGCACAAAGGGATGAACAATGTGAATGGGACTTCTCAGGGTGTATAGGAGTTCACCAAGCAGACTAGGTGAAGAAGAGTCTATTCTAATCATAATAAACATTCTGTTCCAAATGACAGAGGCATGATCAAGCTAGTGCATTTGGTGAAGTCACTGGGCATTTAGGGAAATTAATAAAAGAATGCAGACTAGTCCAAGACTGAGGCATAAAAACAGAAGAGGACTGTCAACAAAGGGCCTTTTAAGATTTCATATGGAATTTTGAAACTATCAAACGGCTTTAAGCAGAGGGTTGACATGTAGCAAAGTAGAATCCAAACTAAAGATTCTGCACACTTAAAAGGCTCTTGAAATTGCCCTGAGAGCTGTGATGATAGTATATTTTACATGAATTATAGGAAGACTCTGGGGTTTTAAATCAAACAAGGTTGGGTCCTTTTCTGCTTCTGACCCTCAATATTCATAATTAACCATGATGACTCTCTCTCTTCATCACTAAAACAGTGATAATCATAACTTTCAAGCTTCTATTAGAGTGAATTAATGTAAAGCAGAGACAAACATGCCACGTGGAAATCCAGCAGTGACATGCCTTAGGACAGGGAGAAACATGAGCATTCAGAAGGCCTGGTGGATATATTATCTGATTTAACTTCCACATGATTCCAAGATGCTGATTGTTATATTTATTGTAGAAATGGAAAAGCTGGGGCTCTGAGAGTTACTTTATTTTGTTTAATAACACAGAATGAAGCCAGACAGCTCATCCAGATGCAAAGCCAGGTCTGCATTTCTATCTGCAGCTCCTCACTCTGTACTTTAACCCACCCAACTTTGTCCCCAGAACAACTTGCTTGAAGGGTCTCAATACATGCTCTTTCTCATCCTCATTGCTGCCTCACACTTTCCACATCCAGATACTGGCAGATAACTTCTTCAGTTTTATACTGAACCTCTGTTTCTCCACTTACACTGATGTTCTTCACAGCTGATGCAATGCTACTGAAGTATCAAGCTATGATTCACTTCAAAAAGCTTTTTTGAGCACATACGATATTAAACACATACAAGGTAGTAGAGAGTTACAAACTGTGGTGCATGATGTTGGAGAAATAAAAACAAAAACAGCTGGTTCCTGCTTTCAATGGAAGGGCACACTATTCTGAAAGGTAAAGAGTACTGTTTCTGGAATCAGAAGGCAGGGCTTCAAAATGTCATGTCTACCACTTCCCAGTGATGTGAAAGTATCTTACTCCCCATGGGTCTCAGCATCCCATTCTATAAAATGAAGACATTAACATTATCTACCTCCTAACTTACTGTGATTAATTTAGATATTACCTGTACATAGTGCCAAAGACATCATACACAATCAATTTTTGCCAATATCATCATCATGGCCATTTTATTATTGTTAATGTTATTATTAGAGGTATGAGAGGTATATTTATGGTATCAAATTTGGAAATGGCTAACTGCTACCCAGGATGAATTGAATTATATAACAGATGCTGTAAGAGAGGTATATTTTGACTGAAGGATGAAGAAAAAAGCTTGAGAGAACACTTTCTGCTAGGGTGAAAAGGGCCCTGGGTTAAGAATAAGAAAACTAGATCTGAGTCTTGAGTCTGCAGCCATCTGGCCAGTTGACTCGGCTAAGTCTTTTCAGCTCTCTGATCCTCATGCTTCCTTAGTTTTAAAAAGGAAAAGGAGAGAGAGAGAGAGAGAGAGATCATATCCCCACCATGCTCCATTCTTTGTTGTGCTGTCAGGTTTTCCTGGGAGCATTTGTGGAATGACTGCAGTCCCTGTTCACTACCCTGGGCCCTTGGAGGCAGAGCCCCAGAGTCCAGCTCCCACCTGCTCTGATCTTCCCAGATTCTCTACAGGCATACAGCTCTGCGCCTACTTTCAGTTTGCAGAGATCCAGAATTTCCTCTTGACCATCTCCCATTTCCCCCAAAGCGCTCAATGACCCTCTTAAGCACTACCGTTCACACTAGATTCACCGGTTCACCTGGCCAAGAGTGCAATTTAGGGCTCATCACGCTTTGATCAAGTGATCTGACTGTCAAAGTCCTCGCCTCTATGTTCACTGGAATCCTTCTATTTCCTGCTTCTCTGTCATTTGATCTGGCACTTCATCCTTAGGTGTAAACATGGTCTGTTTTTTTCCTGTTCTTGTCCCACATTTATGCTCAGTTTTGCATCTGCTCTGGTGTATTCCATTTCTGGATGCTCAAGTCAGTTTTTTTGTAGGATCTTACTCCAGTTCCAAGGCTTCTCTTTGGCATTTCCAACATCCATTCCAGTACTTCAGAAGGATGTATCAGGCAATAAATGGACCCTCTCAGATATCATATAATCCCTCATTCTAGCAAATAAATGCTAGCAAAATGCTGTTCTCATCAAAAATAAGCATAATAGCAAATATTCCTCACAATCTAAATTTCTGATGAACTGGCTTGGATGCCAGAGTTCATTTACTGATCCTCAGAAACCAGAGGAAAATACATACACAGCAGTCAGTGCATGGGAAACAGTGCAAAAAGCAAAGTGTCCAAACCTAAGTTCAGTGGCAAGTCCTTTTACCATGATGTTTTCTGGTTTCCTTTGATGAATCTAAAATAATCATCATAAATTACCGCGCAGATGCACATACAGTGCCAGGAACATTATGGGTTCTTAGTAAAGAATTTAGGATAATGATGATGATGATGATGATGACGACGATGATGACGATGATGACGATGATGATGGTCATCATCATCATAGTATAGACATTGGCATTCCGGCTCCCTAAACAGCCAAATCTAGTTTGAAATGCCTTTACTGAGTCATGTTGCAATATAATCCTTAACTTTTATGGAAATTTCCAGCAAGCTACATGATCAGCTAAAAATTGGAGAGTTATTTGAAGAAGACCAGGTGCAATAATCAAGCACACTTAGGCCAGGAATAAGATTCATTCGGTACAGGTTTGTAATTCCTTAAATCTGAGTCTGTCACATGCGACTGGCTACTCAATATGATTATTGATCAGGGCTTATTTTGAAAGGAAAATTTTCTCCTTGGTTTGTCAATCTCTTCAAACCTTCCTCCATTCAGCAGTGATAATACGTATTTGGAAATGTTTTTTACATATCTATCTCTTTCTTTAGACTTTAAGTTCCCCAAGGGAAGGAATTTCACTGTGACTTATTCATCTTGGCATATGTACCATCTAATAGCATATCCAGTGGATACCAGTGGTTCAATAAGACAGAAGAAAGGAAGGGAAGACTGATTTTGCAGGAGATATAAATTTAAGGAAAACACTCAGAACTGATGATATAGGCCATGAGATCCTCAATGAAGTGACTCCTACCTTTATCAGGGATATTCATAAAATCATATTTTGTACAAAGCCTTAATGGCCCAGGCTTGGCTGGGAGCTCTGCCTTGACAGGAAAACCTGGACTATGACTCACTCCATAGCCTTGAGCAAGTCACATCATCTCTTTTAGTTAATATCTGTTGATAAATTAATCTCCTCATTAATGTTTCATTCTATAGAGGGAGTTTATAGATTAATTAATTAATATACAGAAAGTGCTTCGATTAAGGTAATTGCCATTAGATGCAAATAGTCTCATAAGTCCCTGTTTGGGACTAGTCCAAAATCACTATTTCTCAAGAGATTTCTGATAATTATCCAGTGTTCTCCAGAAAGTCCTATATCATAGTACCCATTTCCAAAGTAATTAATTTTTCCTTTCTAAAAGTTTGACTCTAGCCATTAATATGCCTATAGTTTATCTCAGTCATCCCTTAGATGAACCTATACAACATTAGTGCTGATGGTGTTTGGAGATAATCTATCTCCTCTCTACTTTTTTTATATAGGAAGGACCTAAGGCTTTTGTACAATAAGTACATGTCCCAAAGGAAAAAAAGTTCTTAAACAGCAGAATTAAATTAGGATTTCAGGGACAAAATCTATCCTCCCATTCTATCCTATACTCTACTGTTAAAGGTGAAGAGATGGTTAGCTACTACACTTATCATAGTGAACATTTTGTAATATATTTGTCAAATCACTCTATTTTATACCTGAAACTAAGATAATATTGCATGTCAACTATACCCCAGTTAAAAGTTTTAAAAAAAGAAATAGTTATCTAAAATAGTGTCATTAGAGGTCATATCTCTCATTAGTGGCAGATACGTTCTTTGTAAATTATGATGGAAGATAGAAAGTTTAGTTAAGGAACAAAACTTCAGGACCAATAATATTTAAAACACACAAAGTGCTTTACAGAATATTTTCACTGACATTATCATATCTAATTTCTATAACTTTCCTGAAAGTTAGCAGCCATCATTACTACTTTGCATGACATGTATAGCTGAATATGGTGATTAAGCGTGGTTCTATATAACTCTCTATATGATGGAATATTATTCAGGTATAAAAAAGAATGGAGATCTGAGGGCGCCTGGGTGGCTCAGATGGTTAAGCGTCTGCCTTCGGCTCAGGTCATGATCCCAGGGTCCTGGGATCGAGTCCCGCATCGGGCTCCCTGCTCCTTGGGAGCCTGCTTCTCCCTCTGCCTCTCTCTCTCTCTCTCTGTCTCTCATGAATAAATAAATAAAATCTTTAAAAAAAAAAAAATAAAAAAAAAAAAAAAAAAAAAAAAAAGAATGGAGATCTGATACATGCTACACCATGGGTGAGCCTTGAAAACATTATGCTAAGTGAAATAGGCCAGACATAAAAGAACAAATATTGTATGATTACACTTATAAGAAATATCTGCAGTGAACAAATTCATAGAGATAGAAAACAGATTAGAGTTTACGATGTTCTAGGAAAATGGAATGGTGGCATTGCTTAATGGGTATAGATTTTCTGTTTGGGTGATGAGGACTTTCTGGAAAAAGATGGTGGTGATGGTTGTACAATATTTTGAATGTAGTTAATGCCACTGAACTGTATAGTCAAAAATGGTCAAAATGGCACAATTTATGTCCTAGAAATTGTACCACAATTACAAAACAGCAACAACAAAAGGTAGAGAGTGGCTCTGAAGTAGGGCCATCTGGGCTTGGAATCCAATCTACCATTTCCTGGCTATTTGGCACTTGTCAATTCCTTACCTTTGTCTCCTCATTTATAAGATGGACTAAAAGTAATAATGGTTTGTAGAGATGTTATCATTAATGAGTTGAGGAAGCCTAGATATAATTTTCCCAAATTGTATCAAAAATCCCTGGGAAAGTCTAAACCCTCTCCCATGTCCTTGACCCCCAAAGTCTTTACTCTTTCCTTGTTTTGACTACAGTGTTGGAATTTAAATCAGGACTCTTCCATATATTATGTAAATTGAGTAATGCTAACTTTCTATTTTCCAAATATTTGTAATTACCTTTCTGTTAAACTATTTGTTGAGGTGAAGCTCTGTCTTTCAGAGGTAGATCAACAGAAGTAAGATACGAAATAAGGTCTCATGGAACAGGAATTCAGTAGACTCAATGTCTAATGGTAGTTCTGTATAACCGTAAGTGAGCCACCTATATCTTCAATTTCAACACTTCAGTGGTGGAGTAGGAGGAATTGAGCTCACTCCCGCCCACGTTTTCAACTAGATAATCATCCATATCCAAGTCAATAAACTGGAGAGTGATCTGAAGACTGGCAGAACAAACTCTGCAACTAAATACAGAGAAAACAGCTGCAGCTGAAAGGTTAGGAAGTTCAGAAAAGTGGGAGGCTGCCTGCAGGAGGGAGGGAGCTGCACGTGTGGAGAGGGAAGAGAAACAGGCCCTCACACCAGGGAGCTCACATGGGGAAGACTAATCCTCATAATGTTTGGCTTTAAAAACCATAGGGGTTAAATTCCATGAGTTTATAAAACCAGTGGGACTAGGAACCCGGGGCTTTAAAAGTCAGCTGTCTCAGCACTAGGCAAGCCAGGAGGGTGAGTGATAGCTGGGTTGCCACCCTTAAAGAGACAATAGACTGCCCAGAGGGGCAACATAAAAAATGGCATTTTACACAACACTGGGGGGGGGGGG
Source organism: Neomonachus schauinslandi (assembly GCF_002201575.2). Taxonomy (NCBI): domain Eukaryota; kingdom Metazoa; phylum Chordata; class Mammalia; order Carnivora; family Phocidae; genus Neomonachus; species Neomonachus schauinslandi. The sequence goes on from NC_058404.1 coordinate 195,260,237, forward strand.
GCAAATGGGAGACAGATCTGTTCACATCGACCTTGCAGCATGTTGAGGGGACTGCTCCAAAAATGAAAAAGCTGGCAGGCACCATTTTTCTCCCACACCCCCAGAATAAACAGAGACCCTTGCAGGAGGCAAGGCTACACAGACAAAATAGCAATATTTAACTCACAAGCAGTTCACCACACCCACAAGTTCTCCTGATGATACACCCACTCCAAACTTGCTATCCTTGACACAAGGCAAGTTTTGTTAAAGCAGCACAGCCCCTCCACCCACCCAGTTGTTAGCTGCATAGCTGCCCCCATGTGCCGTACACATCCACTGCACTGCACCCAGCCTATGCCCCAACCCACCATTGCATGCTTCCCCCAGCTGCACATGCCTAGCTGCCAGATGTGTAGCTGCCACCACATACTATGCCCAACTGCCATACCATAGATGCATGCCTCCAGCCACCATTAGGTGCTGGGCCCAGCTGCCCCCAGCCATTGTCATGCACTCACAACCAGACTTGTTTCCACAGCCACGCTGGCACTCAGCCTCCCGCTGCCACAGTGCTTAGGGGATCCAGCATAAGCCTAGGGGCCCAACACAAATTTTTCTAATACGCTGCCCTGCTCCCAAGTTTCCTGGTGAGCACACCCCTTCAGAGATGGTCTGCCTGGGTCCCACTAACTCCACAGAGAGCAAGCATAGCCCACAACAGGCAGAGTCAGTTCAGACAACAGCACTAAAAGAAAAAGAGACTCAGACTCAACAACAGAGTGGAAGCAACACATAGGATATTCTCCTGACGTGTCAGCTTCTGGGGAACAGGGGACACTGCACTGCAGGGCACAGTGCCCCCTCTTCTTCATAAAGCTACTACTTTGAAGAGCAGAAGACACAACTGGTTTTCTTAACAGAAACAGACACGGAGAGGCAGCGAAATGAGATGAGAGAGAAATTTGTCCCAAATGAAAGAATAGGACAAGGCCATAGTCAGAGATCCAAATGAAATAGATAAAAATAACATGACTGAGAAAATTTAAAGTAATGATCATAAGGATACTCACTGGACTTGACAAAAGAGTGGAAGACATGAGTGAGACCCTAAACACAGAGAGAAGAATAACATAGCAGAGGTAAAGGTCAAATGAACAAAATGAGAAAAACACTTGATGGAATGAACAACAGGCTAGAAGAAGCATAGGAATGAATTAGGGACCTACAGGACAGAGTAATGGAAAGTAATCAAGCTGAACAAAAAAGAGAATAAAGGAATTATGCAAAATGAGAATAGACTTAGGGAACTCGGTGACTCCATCAAACATAATACAATTTATATTATAAAAGTCGCTGAAGAAGAAGAGAGAAAAGGAGCAGAAAATTTATTTGAAGAAACAATAGCTGAAAATGTTTCTAATTTGGGGAAGGAAACAGATATCCATAACCAGGAGGCACAAAGAACCTCCAACAGAATCAACAAAAGCAAACTGACACCAAGACATACTGTTATTAAATTTGCAAAATATAGTGATAAAGAAAACAAAATTTAAAGCAGCAGGGCAAAACATTATTTTACAAGGAAAACCTATAAGGCTAGCAGATTTCTCAACAGAAACTTGACAAGCCAGAAGGGAGTAGCCTGATATATTCAAAGTGCTAAATGGGGGGAAAAAAATCTGCAGTCAAGAATATTCTATTCAGCAAGGCTATAATTCAGAATAGAAGGAGAATAAAGTTTCTCAAACAAACAAAAACTAAAGGAGTTTGTGACTAATAAACCAGCCCTGCAAGAAATATTAAAAGGGACTCTGAATGGAAAGGAAAGACCAAAAGGGACAGTACAGAGCTAGGAAACACAAAAGCAGTAAACATATTTTTTTCTGTAAAAAATCAGTCAGGGAACTCACAAAAAAGGATATAAAATATAATAACGTATACCTAAAATGTGAGGAGGAGAGGAGAAAACAATGGGTTTGAACTTAAACAACCATCAAAATAATATAGACTGCTATATGCAGAAGAGGTTATATACACACCTAATGAAAACCATATATCAAAACCACTAATAAGCCACTAATAAATATGCAAAGAATAAAGTGAAGAAAATCCAAACACATCACTAAAGAAAATTAGCAAAACATGAAAGATAAAAAAGGATCAGAGAAGATCTTCAGAAACAACCACAAAATAAGTAATAAAATGGCAATAAATACTTATCTATCAATAATTATTTTGAATGTAAATGGACTAAATGTTCCAATCAAAAGACATAGGGTGACAGAATGGAAAAAAAGGGGGGGGGGGAGATGGCAGAGGAGTAGGGGACCCTATTTCAACTGGTCCCCAGAATTGAGCTGGATATCTACCAGACCACTCTGAGCACCCGCGAAACCAGCCTGAGATGTAAGAAGATCTGGATCTCTACAAACAGAATATCGCAGGCGGTTGGTTTCGAGGTATGAAGCATGGAGCCGCGATTCCAGGGGTAGATATCGGAGGATAAACGGCAGCGGGAGGGTGCCTGGCCGTGGGGATCCTACACCGCCGGTGAGCGACAGCCTCGCGCTCTGCGGACGGGCCCAGACTCGCAGACCGGTAGCAGTGGGGAAAGGACTTTAGGGCAGCCCCTGGGGAGGGAACCTGGAGAGATGGGGTCGCGCGGGCAAACTGGGAGCGGCTGGCGGTTTTAGAAGCACAAACGGCAGAGACGAGCCCTGACCCGGAGGCAGGACTGGGGGCGCTGCAGAGGGGCGCAATACCCAGGCCGCTGCAGTTTATAGCAGCACAGACAGAAACGGAGACTGTGTGGCCTGGAGAGCTCACTGAAGAACAGACTGCGGTCTCTCTGTTCTGAGGCAGAGGGTTGGAAACAGGCTCTTCTGCTCTGACTCGTGGAAGAGACGCAGAAAGCAGCCAGGGAAAGGCGCCAGAGAACAAAAGCCCCAAAGACTGATTCCTGCTGAGCCCATCCCCCACCACAGGGGCACAGGGCAACTCCGCCCAAACAGGGTTGCCTGAGTAACAGCACGGCAGGCCCCTCCCCCAGAAGATAGGCTGGGAAAACAAGAGGCCAGCAACCCTAAGGTCCAAAGAAAACAGGTGCATCTTGCTTGGGTTCTGGTCAATAATTTGGACTCTATACATTCCCTCAAACACCCATCAACAGAATGACTAGGAGGAGAAGACCCCCAAATAGCAAAGACTCAGAGATTATTATTATTATTTTTAAAGATTTTATTTACTTATTTGACAGAGAGAGAGAGATAGCGAGAGAGGGAACACAAGCAGGGGGAGTAGGAGAGGGAGAAGCAGGCTTCCCGCAGAGCAGGGAGCCCGATGCGGGGCTCGATCCCAGGACCCTGGGATCATGACCTGAGCCGAAGGCAGACGCTTCACGACTGAGCCACCCAGGTGCCCCAAGACTCAGAGATTATGACATATGCTGCAGATTTACAAATGGATGCAGATATAACCAAGATGTCAGAGATGGAATTCAGGCTAGCAATTGTGAAGACAATGGCTAGAATGGAGAAATCAATTAATGGCAACATAGAGTCTCTAAAGGCAGAAATGAAAGCTGAATTGACAGAATTTAAAAATGCTATCAATGAGCTCCAGTCCAATCTAGATAATCTAACAGCTAGGGTAAGTGAGGCAGAAGAACGAATAAGCGACCTGGAAGACAATATAATAGATAAAAAGGGAAAAGAGGAGGCCAGGGAAAAACAACTCAGAATCCATGAAAATAGAATTAGAGAAATAAGTGACACGATGAAGCGTTCCAATGTCAGAATAATTGGAATACCAGAGGGAGTGGAGAGAGAGAGGACTAGAAGATGTATTTGAGCAAATCGTAGCTGAGAACTTCCCTAATCTGGGGAATGAAACAAACATTCACGTCCTAGAGGCAGAGAAGACCCCTCCTAAGATCAAGGAAAACAGGCCAACACCCCGGCATGTAATAGTAAAATTTACAAATCTCAGAGCCAAGGAAACCATCTTAAGGGCAGTTAGGGGGAAGACATTCCTTATGTACAGAGAGAGGAACATCAGAATAACGTCAGACCTATCCACAGAGACCTGGCAAGCCAGAAAGGCCTGGTAAGACATATTCAGGGTACTAAATGAGAAGAACATGCAGCCAAGAATACTTTATCCTGCAAGGCTGTCATTGAGAATGGATGGAGAGATGCAGAGCTTCCACGAGCGGCAGAAACTGAAAGAATATGTGACCACTAAGCCGGCCCTGCAAGAAATATTAAGGGGAGTTCTATAAAAGGAGAAAGACCCAAGAGTGATAAACAACAGAAATTTACAGGGACAATCTATAAAAAAAAAATCTTCACAGGCAACATGATGACAATTAATTCATATCTTTCAATAATCATTCTCAATGTGAATGGCTTAAATGCTCCGATAAAATGGCACAGGGTTGCAGATTGGATAAAAAGACAGGACCCATCCATATGCTGCCTACAAGAGACTCATTTTGAACCTAAAGATACATCCAGACTGAAAGTGAAGGGATGGAGATCCATCTTCCATGCCAGCGAACCTCAAAGGAAAACTGGGGTAGCAATTCTCATATCAGACAAATTAGATTTTAAACTAAAGTCTGTAATTAGAGACACAGAAGGACACTATAGCATTCTTAAAGGGTCTATCCAACAAGATCTAACGATTGTAAATATCTATGCCCCCAACATGGGAGCAGCCATCTACATAAGCCAATTGTTAACCAAAATAAAGAGTCATATTGATAACAATACATTAATTGTAGGAGACCTCAGTACTCCACTCTCAGCAATGGACAGATCATCTAAGCAGAAAATCAACAAGGAAACAAGAGCTTTGAATGATACATTGGACCCGATGGACCTCATAGATATTTACAGAACATTCCACCCTAAAACAACAGACTACTCATTCTTCTCAAGCACACATGGAACTTTCTCCAGAATAGACCATATACTGGGTCACAAATCAGGTCTCAACCGATACCAAAAGATTGAGATTATTCCCTGCATATTCTCAGACCACAATGCTCTAAAACTGGAACTCAATCACAAGAAAAAATTTGGCAGAAATTCAAACACTTGGAAGCTAAAGACCACTCTGCTCAAGAATGTTTGGGTCAACCAGGAAATCAAAGAAGAACTTAAACAATTCATGGAAATCAATGAGAACGAAAACACATTGGCCCAAAACCTATGGGATACTGCAAAGGCGGTCCTAAGGGGGAAATACAGAGCCATACGAGCTTCACTCAAAAAAATAGAAAAATTCTGAATTCTCCAACTAACCCTACACCTTAAAGAATTAGAGAAAAAGCAACAAACAATGCCTAAGCCATGCATTAGAAGAGAAATAATTAAAATTAAAGCAGAGATCAATGAATTAGAAACCAGAAACACAGTAGATCAGATCAACGAAACTAGAAGTTGGTTCTTTGAAAGAATTAATAAGATCAATAAACCACTGGCCAGACTTATCCAAAAGAAAAGAAAAAGGACCCAAATTAATAAAATTATGAATGAAAGGGGAGAGATCACGACTAACACCAAGGAAATGGAAACAATTATTAGAAATTATTATCAACAACTATATGCCAAGAAACTGAGCAATCTGGATGAAATGGAGGCCTTCCTGGAAACCTATAAGCTGCCAAGACTGAAACAGGAAGAAATTGACAACCTGAATAGGCCAATAACCAGTAACGAGATTGAAGCAGTGATCAAAAACCTCCCACAAAACAAGAGTCCAGGGCCTGATGGATTCCCTGGGTAATTCTACCAAACATTCAAAGAAGAAATAATACCTATTCTACTGAAGCTGTTTCAAAAAATAGAAACAGAAGGAAAACTTCCAAACTCATTCTATGAGGCTAGCATTACGTTAATCTCCAAACAAGGCAAAGATGCCATCAAAAAGGAGAATTTCAGACCGATATCCCTGATGCATATGGATTCCAAAATCCTCAACAAAATCCTAGCTAATAGGATCCAACAATACATTAAAAGGATCATCCACCACGACCAAGTGGGATTTATCCCCGGGATGCAAGGATGGTTCAACATTTCACAAATCAATCAATGTGATAGAATACATTAATAAGAGTAGGGAGAAGAACCATATGGTCCTCTCAATTGATGCAGAAAAAGCGTTTGACAAAACACAACATCCTTTCCTGATTAAAACTCTTCAGAGTATAGGGATAGAGGGAACATTCCTCAAGTTCATAAAATCCATCTATGAAAAACCCACAGCGAATATCATCCCCAATGGGGAAAAGCTGAGAGCCTTTCCCTTAAGATCAGAAACACATCAAGGATGCCCACTCTCATCACTATTGTTCAACATAGTACTAGAAGTCCTAGCAACAGCAATCAGACAACAAAAAGAAATAAAAGGTATTCAAATTGGCAAAGAAGTCAAACTCTTTCTTTTCGCAGATGACATGATACTTTATGTGGAAAAGCCAAAAGACTCCACCCCCAAATTACTAGAACTCATCCAGCAATTCAGTAATGTGGCAGGATACAAAATCAATGCACAGAAATCAGTTGCTTTCTTATACACTAACAACGCAACTGTAGAAAGAGAAATTAGAGAAACGATTCCATTTACAATAGCACCAAACACCGTAAGATACCTCAGAATAAACCTAACCAAAGGGGTAAAGAATCTATACTCTAGGAAATACAGAACACTCATGGAAGAAATTGAAGAAGACACAAAAAGATGGGAAAATATTCCATGCTCATGGATTGGAAGAATAAACATTGTTAAAATGTCTATGCTACCCAGAGCAATCTGTACCTTCAATGCCATCCCAATCAAAATTCCAATGACATTTTTCAAAGTGCTGGAACAAACAATCCTAAAATTTGTATGGAATCAGAAAAGACCCCGAATCGCCAAGGAAATGTTGAAAAAGAAAAACAAAGCTGGGGCCATCACGTTGCCCGATTTCAAGCTATATTACAAAGCTGTGATCACCAAGACAGCATGGTACTGGCATAAAAACAGACATATAGACCAATGGAACAGTATAGAGAACCCAGGTATGGACCCTCAACTCTATGGTCAAATAAACTTTGACAAAGCAGGAAAAAACATGCAATGGAAAAAAGACAGTCTCTTCAATAAATGGTGCTGGGAAAATTGGACAGCCACATGCAGAACAAGGAAACTCAACCATTCTCTAACACCATTCACAAAGATAAAGTGGCTGAAAGACCTCAATGTGAGACAGGAATCCATCAAAATCCTAGAGGAGAACATAAGCAGTAACCTCTTTGAGATCAGCCACAGCAACTTCTTTCAAGATACATCTCCAAAAGCTAGTGAAACAAAAGCAAACATGAACTTTTGGGACTTCATCAAGATAAAAGCCTTCTGCACATCAAAGGAAACAGTCAACAAAACAAAGAGGCAACCCACAGAATGGGAGAAGATATTTGCAAATGACACTACACATAAAGGGCTGGTATCCAAGATCTATAAAGAACTTCTCAAACTCAACACCCAAAAAACAAATAATCAAGTCAAAAAGTGGGCAGAAGATATGAAAAGACACTTCTCTGAAGAAGACTTACAAATAGCTAACAGACACATGAAAAAATGTTCATCATCATTAGCCATCAGGGAAATCCAAATCAAAACCACATTGAGATACCACCTTACACCAGTTAGAATGGCAAAAATGGACAGGGAAAGAAACAACTAATGTTGGAGAGGTTGTGGAGAAAGGGAAACCCTCTTACACTGTTGGTGGGAATGCACGTTGGTACAGCCACTTTGGAAAACAGTGTGGAGGTGCCTCAAAAATTTAAAAATAGAGCTACCCTATGACCCAGCAATTGCACTCCTGGGTATTTACCCCAAAGACACAGATGTAGTGAAAAGAAAGGCCATATGCACCCCAGTGTTCATAGCAGCAATGTCTGCAATAGCCAAACTGTGGAAAGAGCTGAGATGCCCTTCAACTGATGAATGGATAAAGAAGATGTGGTCCATATATACAATGGAATATTACTCAGCCTTCAGAAAGGATGAATGCCCAACTTTTACATCAACATGGATGGGGCTGGAGGAGATTATGCTAAGTGAAATAAGTCAAGTAGAGAAAGTCAATTATCATATGGTTTCACTTATTTGTGGAACATAAGGAATAGCATGGAGGACATTAGGAGAAGGAAGGGAAAAATGAAGGGGGGAGGAATTCGGAGGGAGAGATGAACCATGAGAGACTATGGACTCTGAGAAACAAACAGGGTTTTAGAGGTGAGGGGGGAGGGGGGATTGGTTAGCCCGGTGATGGGTATTAACGAGGGCATGTACTGCATGGAGCATTGGGTGTTATACGAAAACAATGGATCGTGGATCACCACATCAAAAACTAATGATGTATTGTATGGTGACTTACATAACATAATGAAATCAAAAAAAAAAAAAAAAACCCATTCACATGCTGCCTGCAATAGACTCATTTTAGAACTAAAGACACCTGAAGATTTAAAGAAGGGGATAGAGAAACATCTATCATGCAAATGGATGTCAAAAGAAAGCCAAAGTAGCAATACTTATTTTGCACAAAATAGACTTTAAAATAATAACTGTAACAAGAGACAAAGAAGGACACTATATAATAACAAAAAGGACAATCCAACAAGACATAACAAATGTAAATATTTATGCACACAACATAGGAGCACCCAAATAAATAAAACAGCAAAAAACAAACATAAAGGAACTAATTGATAATAATACAATAATTTGAGGGGACTTTAACACCCCATTAATATCAATGGGCAGATCATCTAAGCAAAACATTAACAAGGGAAGAATGGCCTTGAATGACACACTGGAACAGATTGAGTTAAAAGATATATTCAGAACATTCCACCCTAAAACAGCAGAATACACATTAGTTTCAAGTGCACAAAGAGCATTCTCCAGAAAAGATCATGTATTAGCCCATAAAACAAACCTCAACAAATTCAAGAAGATCAAATTCATACCATGCATATTTTCTGACCACAATATTATGAAACTAGAAGTCAACCACAAGAAAAAATCTGCAAAGACCACAAATACATGGAGGTTAAATAACATGGTACTACGGACACTAGGGTGGTGCAATCAATTAAGTGTCTGACTCTTGGTTTCTGCTTAGGTGGTGATCTCAGGATGGTGAGATCAAGCCCCATGTTGGGCTCCAAGCTCAGCATGGAGTCTGCTTAAGTTTCTCTCTCCCTTGGTCCCTACCCCCCACTAAAATAAATAAATAAATCTTTAAAAAATAACACGTGGGGCTTCTGGGTGGCTCAGTCTTTAAGGGTCTGCCTTCGGCTCAGGACATGATCCCAGGGTCCCAGGATCGAGCCCTGCATCAGACTCTCTGTTTGGCGGGAAGCCTGCTTCTCGCTCCCCCAATCCCCCTGCTTGTGCTCCTGCCCTTATATTCTCTCTGTCAAATAAATAAATAAATAAATCTTAAAAAAATAAAAAAATAAAGTGCTACTAAACAATGAATGGGTCAATCAGGAAATAAAAGAACAAATAAAAAAATACATGGAAAAAAATGACAATGAAAAAACAACAGTCCAAAACCTCTGGAATACAGCAAAAGTGGTTCTAAGAGGGACGTTTATAGCAATACAGGCCTACCTCAAGAAGAAAGGAAAATCTCAGATAAACAACCTAACCTTGCACCTATAAGAGCTAGAAAAATAACAACAAATAAAACCTAAAGCCAGTAAAAGGAAGGAAATAATAAAGATTAGAGCAGAAATAAATACTATAGAAACTAAAACAAACAAACACAAACAATAGAACAGATCAATGAAACCAGGAGCTGGTTTTTGGGGAAAAAAAATCAATAAAACTGATAGATTTCTAGCCATACTTATCAAGAAAAAAAGAGAAAGGACTCACATTAATAAAATCACAAATGAGAGAGGAGAAACAACAACCAAACACCACAGAAATACAATCATAAGGAAATATTATGAAAACCTATATGGCAACAAATTAGACAACTTAGAAGTAATTGATAAATTACTTATAAACATATAAACTACCAGAACTGAAATAGGAAGAAATAGAAAATTTAAACAGACCTATAACCAACAAAGAAATTGAATCAGTAATCAAAAAACTTCCAACAAACAAAAGTCTAGGACCAGATGGCTTTACATGCAAATTCCAGAGAAAAATTTAAAGAAAACATTTAAAGAAACATTTAAAGAAAAGTTCATACATATTCTTCTCAAACTATTCCAAAACATAGAAAAGGAAGGAAATCTTTCAAATTCATTCTATGAGGCCAGAATTACCCTGATACCAAAATCAAATAAACACACCACTAAAAAAGAAAAGTACAAGCCAATATCTCTGATGAACATAGATGCAAAAATTCTCAACAAAATCCTAGCAAACCAAATCCAACAATAATTAAAAAAAATCACTCACCACAATCAAGTGGGCTTTATTCCTGAGTTGCAAGGGTTGTTTCAATATTCATAAATCAATACACACAAATCAATCAGTGTGTTATATCACATCAATAAAAGATAAGAACCATATGATCATTTCAATAGATGCAGAAAAAGGATTTGACAAAGTACAACATCAATTCATGATAAAAACTCTCAACAAAGGTTTAGATGGAACATACCTCACATAATAAAGGCCATCTATGCAAAAAACCACAGCTAACATCATCCTTAATGGGGAAAAAACTAAGAGCTTTTACCCTAAGATCAAGAACAAGACAGGAGGGTGCCTGGGTGGCTCAGTTGGTTAAGCGAAAGCCTTTGGCTAGGTTGTGATATCAGGGTCCTGGGATTGAGTCCCACATCAGGCTCCCTGATCGACAGGAGGCCTGCTTCTCCCTCTCCCACTCCTCCTGCTTGTGTTCCCTCTCTCGCTGTCTCTCTCTCTGTCAAATAAATAAATAAAATATTTAAAAAAAAAAAGAACAAGACAGAAATGTCCACTCTCACCACAGGTATTTAGCATAGCACTAGAAGTCTTATCCATAGCAATAAGACAACAAAAAGAAATAGAAGACATCCAGATTGGTAAGGAAGAAGTCAAACTTTCACTATTTGCAGATGACATGATACTGTGTGTAGAAAACCCAAAAAACTCCACCAAAAAATACTAGAATTGATATATGAATTTGGTAAAGTCACAGGATACAAAATTGACATACAGAAAGCTGTTGCATTTATATACACCAATAATGAAACAGCAGAAAGAGAAATCGAGGAATCAATCCAATTTACAATTTCACCAAAAACAATAAGATACCTAGGAATAAATCTAGCCAAAGAGGTGAAAGACCTGTACTATGAAAATTATAAAACACTGATGAAAAAAAATGAAGATGACACAAAGAAATGGAAAGATATTCCATGCTCATGGATTGGAAGAACAAATATTGTTAAAATGTCTCTGCTACCCAAAGCAATCTACACATTTAATGCAATTCCGATAAAAATACCAACATTTTTCACAGAACTAGAACAAACAATCCTAAACTTTATATGGATCTACAAAAGACTTTGAATATTCAAAGCAATCTTGAAAAAGAAAAGCAAAGCTGGAGGCATCACAATTCTGGACTTCAAGATATATTACAAAGCTTTAGTAATCAAACAGTATGGTACTGACACAAAAATAGACACATAGATCAATAGAACAGAATAGAAAACCTAGAAATGAACTTCCAAATATATTGTCAGTTAATCTTCGACAAAGAAGTCAAGAATATCCAATGGAAAAAGACAGTCTCTTCAACAAATGGTGCTGGGAAAACTGGACAGCAATGTGAAAAAGAATAAAAAGGGACCACTCTCTTACATCAGACACAAAAATAAATTCAAAATTGATTAAGACCAAACTCTGAGAATTGAAACCATAAAAATCCACGAAGAGAACAAAGGCAGTAACTTCTTTGACATTGACCACCTCAACATCTTTCTAGATATGTTTCCTGAGGCAAGAGAAACAAAAACAAATATAAACTATTGGGACTACATCAAAATAAAAAGCTTCTGCATAGAGAAGGAAACAAAAAAACTGAAAGGCAATCTACAGAATGGGAGAAGATATTTGCAAATACCAAATCTGATAAAGAGTTAGTATCCAAAATATATAAAAAACTTATAAAATCCAACACCCCCAAACCAAATAATCCAATTAAAAATGGGCAGAAAACATGAACAGACATTTCTCCAGAGAAAATATCCAGATGGCCAAGAGACACTTGAAAAGATGTTCATCATAACTTACCATCAGGGAAATGCAAATTGAAACTATAATGAGATATCTAGATGCACCAATAATGAAGCAGCACAAAGAGAAATTAAGGAATCAATCCCATTTTCAATTGCACCAAAAACAATAAGATACCTAGGAATAAACTTACCAGAATGGCTAAAATCAACAACAAAAGAAGCAACAGGTGTTGGCAAGGATGTGGAGAAAAAGGAACCCTTGTGCACTGTTGGTGGGAATGCAAACTGATGCAGCCACTGTGGAAAGCAATATGTGGGTTCCTCAAAAAGTTAAAAATAGAATTACCCTATATCTAGCAGTTGCACTACTGGGTATTTACCTAAAAAATATAAGAACACTAATTCAGAGTGATACATGCACCTCTGTGTTTACAGCAGCATTATCTACACTAGCTGAACTATAAAATTAGCCCAAATGTCTATCATTTGGTGAATGGATAAATAAGATATGATACACACACACACACACACACACAATGGAATATTGTTTATCCACAAAAAATAATGAAATCTTGCCATTTGCAACAACATGGATGGAGCTAGAGAGTATATAAGGTCTTAGCAAAATATGTCAGTCAGAAAAAGTCAAATACCATATGATTTCATTCATATGTGGAATTTAAGAAACAAAACAAGTGAGCAAAAGGAAAAAAAAAATAAGAGAGACAGGTGAGCCAAGAAATAGATTCTTAACTATAGAGAACGAAATAATGGTTACCAGAGGGGAGAGGGTGGGGGGATGGGTTAAATAGGTGATGGGGGTAAGGAATATATTTGTTGAGATGAGCACAGGATGTTCTATGTGTTAAATGTGTTAAAGCACTATATTGTACACCTGAAAGTAATTTAACACTGTATGTTAACTAACTGGAATTAAAATAAAAACTTAAAAAAATAAAATATGTGAATCAGAACTTCAGATTATCTCAGGGGTGCATGGGTGGCTCAATCCATTAAGCATCTCCCTATGGTTCAGGTCATGATCTTGGGGACTTAGGATCAAGCTCCAGGTTGGGTTCCCTGCTCAGTGGAGAGTCTGCTTCTCCCTCTCCCTCTCCTCCTGCTCATGCTCTCTCTCTCTCTCAAATAAATAAATAAAATCTTTTTTAAAAAAGATCTGTACCTCTGAAACAAATAATACATTATATGTTAAAAAAAAGAAGAAGACAGTAAAAAGGGTAAAATGAAGGGGGGGAAATTGGAGGGAGAGACGAACCATGAGAAACTATGGACTCTGAGAAACAAACTGAGGGTTCTAGAGGGGAGGGGGGTGGGGGGATGGGTTAGCCTGGTGATGGGTATTAAAGAGGGCATGTTCTGCATGGAGCACTGGGTGTTATACGCAAACAATGAATCATGGAACACTACATCAAAAACTAATGCTGTGATGTATGGTGATTAACATAGCATAATAAAATTTAAAAAAAATCTTTAAAAAAATAATTCCTATCTCACAAACAAAAATAAAAAAAAACATTCAGATGATCTCTTTATCAGAATATAGTTAAAACTTTGCAATTTTGGGGGCGCCTGGGTGGCTCAGTCATTAAGCGGCTGCCTTTGGCTCAGGTCATGATCCCAGGGTCCTGGGATCGAGTCCCACATCGGGCTCCCTGCTCCGTGGGGAGCCTGCTTCTCCCTCTCCCACTCCCCCTGCTTGTGTTCCCTCTCTCGCTGTGTCTCTCTCTGTCAAATAAATGAATAAAATCTTTTAAAAACAAAACAAAACAAAAACTTTGCAATTTTTAATCACAAAGCATTATGTATAAATTTTTATACATAATGCTTGTATATGGGGAGTGTGGGTATGTATTAGGGAGGATGAGTAATAGAGACAGTAAGAAGATTGTACTAGGGCATGGCAGGAATTAAATGGGAGATTTATGATGGAACCCAGGCAATCTGATCATTCTGAGGTCTGTGTTATAAGCCATTAAACTGTACTGCATTGTTGTAGAAAGTATATGAACATAGATTGGAAAATGGTTGGAGATCCAGATGAATTTGACCCATTAATCCTACCATGTTGTGATAGAGGAAGGAGATTTGACATGGGTCAGGTTGGAGTTTAAATCCTGAATTATTATCTACATGAACTTGGGAAATTCATTCAGAGTCTCCGAGTTTCAACCTCAAAAAGTGCAATTTGGGAAGAAGACTATCTAATTCATAGTTTTGTTGTGAGATTATTTATAAAGACAGTGTAAATGGAGTATCTATCATTGAGTAGGTGCTCAATAAGTGGTATTTTGTGTATTTCCCTAGTCCAGCACAATACATGTCCACTGATTTACTTTGGTTACCAGCCTGGTTTTATATTTTATTTTGTTATGCTGTCAAGTAAGATTGGATTTTCATTTTTAATCTCTTGTTTAGGGTTGCATTGATTGCATTTCTTATCTATGAGGCTTAAGAAAACAATTCTATTTACAATATCATAATAAAGACTGAAATACCTAGGAATAAACTCAACCAAGGAGATGAAAGTCTTATACACTGAAAACTATGAAATATTCATGACAAATTAAATAATACACAAATAAATGGCAAAGCATCCTGTGTTCATGGATTGGAAGATTCAAACAGATCTACAGACTCAATGCTACCTCCATGAAAACATCAATAACATTTTTTACAGAAAAATTCTAAAATTCTTATGGAAACACAAAAGACTCAGACTAACCCAAGTGATCTTGAAAAAGAAGAACAAATCTGGAGGCATCACACTTCTGATTTCAAAATATGTTACAAATCTACAGTAATTAAAACAATATGGTACTGGAGTAAATATTGACAGACCTATGGAACTAAACAGCCCAGAATTAAGCCCATTAATATACAGTCAACTGATCTTTGACAAGGGTGCCAAGAATGAATAATGGGGAAAAGATACTCAGTCTGAAAAGGGTTTAGTTCCCCTCATGATAGTTGAGTTTTAACAGAATTGTCAGTGCCTTAAGTCAGGAGAAAAGAAATCTGGATTTTGATATTGGCAAATGTTAGATGTAGTTTGAGAAAGGGAAACTTCCTGGCTAATCTTCATTCATTCTAGTTTGTGAACCACCTAGCTTATTTTCATCTATGCATATATAACTGCCACTGTTACTAAAAATTGAATGCATAAGAAATGAAGGTTTCTATGAGAAAAATGACTTTTTTTACCTATATGTTGAGTGAGGACATACAGTGATATATACAGAACACAATTATGCAGAGATCATATATATCCAAAATTGAACCTTGGATTTGATCCTTGGAGCCATCACACTCAACATTAAAGCCACTGTGCATCCCATAGGTGGGTGGAGAAGATCCAACTCTTATCATTAAGGGCCTCAGCTTTCTTTATGTGGAGGCAGACTAGCTTATTTCAGTCCAGAATGATGTTATCTTTCCAAGTAACACATTCCCCCAGAAATACCTTAGAAGCTCCCAGTGGATTACAATTTGGAAATGGTGTTACATTCAAAAGGGTGGCTTTAGGCCAACTTGCATGTATTAATCTCAAAGTACATCACATTATTAAATATTCCTCTCAATATTTTTCATCAGCAAATTTAAAAAGGAATGTGCAGGGTTATGAATCAGCTAAATTCTATCTGCACTTTTGTCCTGGTGTCAATTAAACATTTCTCTTTTGTGGAGATATCACTTCAACCACTTAGGGGGTGCCAGTTACATCAAACTATGTTCACTCCAGATAAACATAACTAGAAATAACATGCATCCTCTTCATCCAACTTTTTTTGTTGCTGTGTTTGCCTTCCTTCTCTAATTACTGTAAATTTTCTTCTGTTTTTTCACATTGGTGATAATAATCATGTATAGCGTTCTTATTTTATGTCTCTATGGTGTGGCTGGTTTTCTTCTAGTGCTTCTTTATTGTTTTAATTTTTCTCTGTATTTATTTGTTCTTTTTTAGTTTTTTTATTTTTTAATTTTTTATTTTTTCATTTGCATGAAAATAACTAACAATAGAATTCAAGTCCATTTGTTTATGGAAATGTTAGGGAAATATAATTTTGTTCCGTAGGCCCAAATATTAGTCATAAGCTTAATGATTGGGAAATTAATGATGGTGATAACATTTAAGCAGTAATATTTATACAGCAGTTTACACTTTTGTATATATTACTGCATTTGATTTCTGTTGAAGTAGGAAGAACAGATGGTACTTTATAAGTTAGAAGATTTGATGTTTTATAAATGAAGAGTTTAAATTATATGCAAAGAGATGGGACTGAAAACATTAAATTCTATGCCTGAGATTACATAGAGCAGACATTGCCAAGCCAAACCTCCCCTCATGTCTTTGTGATTTTAGATTATGCAATCTTTCCACTGCATTTTGTTAGCTTTACCTCTATATCAAGAAGTCTATTTTTATATGAAGGGGTGACACAATGCTACCTTCTTCCTTTTCACAACTTTTTCCTTACCCCTGGTTTATAGTCATGTTTCTGCTCTTTGTTCTATGCATAGCTTACTGAGTTACAAGTGACCTTTGGTATGTTGCCTAAACATATTTATTCATGTTGTTTATGTGAGTAGAGTCTCAATTCCAGAACTATCTTCCAAAGTCCACCTTGGAGAAAGTGAGTTTGCAGACACTTGTTGTACTGACTAGTCAATACAGCTACCATAAAGGAAAACTAAGAAATGCATATGCACTGAGAGGATTTTTATTCATTCCTAAAGTTTCCATAAACATGATCTATGACTTTACAATGCAAGGCATTTCAAAAACAAATGCTAATTTACATGACTCTTTTATTATTTATTGGATTTTTTTTCTTTGACTTTATTTGATCTTTGCACTTTGTTCTGCTCATTATAAGAACTGAAATCCTCTGTTTTTTTCCTTCTGAGTAAATACCATAAATAATTCAAAACCTCTCAATGCCAGTGAGGCATATTGGGGAAAAATAATGTGATGTCCCTTTCTATTTTGTTTGTTCTTCAGGTCACATAAGGTGGGTGGTCCAGAAGGGAAGGGTTAGGTTTTAAATTACTAAGATTTTATCTGAGTCATTTTATTTAAGTCAATACTTTTTTCCCATTTATATGGTGAATATAAAATCATAAGAACAACAAAAAAATAGGTCACACAAGAAAGTTACAGGAAGACATAGTATTGAATTAATTGAATAACACTATATTCAAGAATTAAATATGATTGGAAATAAATCTATTTATATCAAATCAATATTTTTCAAAGTCAGGGGTCAAAAATAGAAGACACTGTAAATCCAATACTGCATTATTTTGTAGACCATTCATTCATTCACTCATTCACACACTTAAATATTTACAGAATGTGAATCTATGCCAACTTATGTGTTAGCATTAGGAATTCAGAATAATAGAACATGACTCCTGCCCTTAAAGATTTTACTGTTAATGGTTAGAATAACTTTGTGCGCAAATAACAGAATTGGGTAAGGATTGTAAGGCAGATGTAAATAAATGAAATAAGAAACAAGAGACAGCTCATCAGATTAAACCCATCTGAAAAGGTTCACTGGAGAAGAGAGCATTGTAATGGTGTGTAGAAGGATGAAGAGGTATGCATCAAGGAGATAGACAAGTTTCTGATTCCCCATTAAAGCATCATTGGCCTGGTATATCAATGCCAGGGCTATATGCTGTGCTTGATGAGTGAATGTATTTACAAAGGTAGCAAGTGTGGGGGAAATTAACTGTAATGTATGCAAATCATGCCAAGTAAGCTGGAAAAGCTATACCTATGATCAGATCTAAGAAATGTGCTCACACTGGACTTTAGAGCAAGACAAAATGTGGATCTTGCAACATTTAACTCAAGAATCTAACAGTAAGGACATTTTGTCATAAACATAGCTGGGATACCAAAAGCTTATGCTTATCATTTGCTGGCCGTGAAATGGTGGGGTAAAATGGCCTTGTTTAAGAACATATTTACTTTAGGCATTTAATGCTTTTGGAATGCAAGACATTTTAATTAATTTCCAGTAATGTACCTAGTTCAGTGGCTAACATGTGTATACAATGCATATTATTACATGCAAGAATATTACAGTTTTATTCCTCGTTGTCATGTACATTCTCCAACAGTGAAACTCTTGAAACTGCCACAACCTCTCACCCTTCCGTATATTCTTCTGCGAGAATGACTTCAAAACAGCTTTCTGCATCTATTGTCTGAAGCGCAATAGTGGGGAGAAGAAGGAGAAGAAGAAAAGAAGAAGAAGAAGAGGAAGAAGAAGAAGAAGAAGAAGAAGAAGAAGAAGAAGAAGAAGAAGAAGAAGAAGGAGGAGGAGGAGGAGGAGGAGGAGGAGGAGGAGGAGAAGAAGAAAGAAGGGGAAGAGGAAGAAGAAGAGGAGGAAGGGGGAGGAGGGAGAGGGGGAGGAGGAGAATAAGAAAAAGAGAAAAAATGCAGTTGGAATTTGAGGACTTCAGTTCTTGCCCTAGAATATTTCCCTGTCTGTCATGACAAAGGCAGAAATTAAGTAAAAACAAATATTTACTGAGTGTCGTATAATGTGTGTGTGTGTGTGCGTGTGTATTTATGAGAGGTTGAAATTAGATGTTCTTTATTCTCTAGAAGGCCATCACAGCCAGGGAGGCCTGGAAACCCAAGACTATGAAGGGAGGAAAGTAGGTGTGGGCATAGATGAGAAGAAAAGATGTACACAGGTGAGAAAGAATCTAAAAGTTGCCCCAAGTTTCAGAATTAATAAGAAGTGACAAACCTACTAGCTTCCAAACCTGGAATAGAAATGCTGGAACACGTATAGCCTGAGATAATATTCTTACACATACTTGTTTGCTGTACCACTTAAAGACTCAGGGATACATCCTGGAATGGATGGATACTTTTGCATATATAAATGGGTCCTTCTTGCTTTGTTCATATAGTTATTTGTCACCCAATATTGAGTCAAATGTTTATTAAGCTCCAAGCATAAGCCCAAATGTGTTCCACATACATGAGAGTATATTGGCAAACATAATGGACATAGGTTCTTACTCCATGGATATACGATTATGGTGAATACAAACTGAAAAGGAGACATAAGAGAGACAAGCATTACAAAAAGGAGGTGCAGTATAGTAACGAATAGCATTTTAGATGGACACAATCTAGTTTGACACTGGAAACCTAATGATTTTCCTTAACTCTGCCAAAATAATGATGTATACCACAGAGAATCTTCACTTCGAACATCTTGCCTTTGTAGAAAAAGGGCTTCAAGTACCTCATTAGTTTAAAACTATCCACATTTTGTTACATTTCCAGTCCCATATTTTGCTTCTTTATTACCACTATTTAAATGGCCTTTCAAGATCAGCTGTAAATTAAAATTGACCCACTGTCAGCAATCCCTGACAGTTGGCAGCAAACTATTGATACAGATGAGATTCCAGTTGCATAGTGTCTTTCTGAGAAGACAAAAATGTAATGAAATGAGCCGACTCTGCAGCTTGGCACAAAAGGCAAAATGTGATTTTTTTTTTCCAGCAAGAGAACTTAAATATAAATAACTAGCCACGTTTGGAAAATGCAAATAAACGTGTATGAATAAAGAACTAGGGCTTATATCTGTATGCCCTCGTGAATGCCTGTGTAATCTTGTTCTTTTATCTAAAAAACAATCTCCCTTTTGAAATATGTTTAAGGGTATGTTGACAAGAACATATACTTTAGAGTTTAGATCTGAACTGAAATCTTGCTTTGTCTTTTGCAAGCTGTGTGATTCAGAGAAAAAACAAACACTTCACACCTCAGTTTACTCATTTATAAAATCTAAGTTAATAACTGCCCTGTAATTATGATAATTAAATGAGAAAATAGAGGAAATACTAACAGAATATCTAATACAGTGCCAGACACAAGGCAAAGGAATACCATGGAAGAGGATGACATTCTTTTTTTTTTTTTTAATTTAAATTCAATTAGCCAACTTATAGTACATCATTATATTCAGATGTTGTGTTCAAAGTTTTATCAGTTGCATATAACATCCAGTGCTCATCACATAACATACCCGCTTTAATGCCCATAACCCAATAACCCCAACCCCCCCCCACCTCCCCTCCAGCAACCCTCCATTGGTTTCTTATACTTACAAGTCTCTCACACTTTTTCTCCCTCTCTGATGACTTCCCAATCAGTTTTAGCTCCCTTCCCCAATGGTCCTCTGCCCTGTTTCTTATATTCCACATATGAGTGAAACTATATGATAATTGTCTTTCTCTGATTAACTTATTTCACTCAGCATAATACTCTCCAGTTCCAGAGAAGATGACATTCCACATGAAGGGTATGGTCGAAGGCCTTAGCTTATTTCTAGAAAGCAACTCCATATATATATTTATTCTGAGATGCTTTCTCTCAGCCTCAGACTGCTGACACCAAGAGCCAAACTAGCCAAACGTTGCCAAAAAGCACCTCATCACCACTCACACACATATATGCACACAAACAAAATTTTTAGTACAGCCAGATTTTGGCCTCTGCTTTTGGGGCCAGTTCATAGTAGATGGGTCCCATAGGTCCTTTCTGGAATTTTCCACAGTAGCTATAATCATACCTAAGTTAAGTCCTAAGCTAAGAATCAGAATTCTGAAACATAATCGTTAAGTTACACCCTCTTACCTCTCCTTTTGAAGATGTGGTGGATTTCTGTGTTGGTACTCTGTGAATTGTGCCCATTCATTGAAAAGTGTCATATATCCCTCATACAACTGCCCAGAACATGGCAGAAGCCTGGGTGAGAGAGCACCCTCTGACCTTCTGGAGAAGGGCATGCCAAAAGTTCTGTTTTTTCTGCTTTTCTTAAGAGCCATCTCAATCTTAATTCTCATCTATAAAAGCTGCATATTTGAAAAATAAAAAATTAGGCTGTTACCCATTCTACAGTCCCTGGATGTACATGAAATGCACTTCCCCTGTTTGAGGATGGTGGGTTTCTCCTGATCATTCAGATTCTTATTCACATGTCACCTTTCAGAGTAGCCTTCTTTCAACACATTATCTAAAATAATGTTCTCTTGTAAGTCCCTTATTATTTTATTACCATGTTTTATTTTCTTCCTATCACTTACTACTAACTTAAATCATATTATTCATTTATAAGATTATTGATTCTTTCCTTCTTTATTAGAGTATATGGTTTATGAGTGTGGGACCTGGTCTGTATTTCTTATGGCTAAATTCCATCACATAGGATAATTCCTGGTACATAATCAGCATTATGTTTGCTGATTTGCTGTTTGCTGAATAAGTATTAGGCCACCAAATTTAATAATTATGGGAGGATATATCATATCCATCTAGAGACCTCAGGGCCAATGAGTCAATGAGGTCCATGCTCAGCAAGGAGCTTCACTCTTCAGAACCACCTGACCATGTGTACGAATTTCACTTTTGCCATCAGCTTTTAAATTAGTTCACTGGGTCTGGTCTAGCCCAAGAATGGGTGAAAAAATAGACTTATGTACTGTTCCAATCTTAAGTATATGCTATTTTTATTGGGCATCTGCCCAAGACTGAAAGTCTTATGGATCTGATTTTTTATATTACATGACCAGGGGCAGCACAGCTATGGGAAAAGATCCAAAGAGGTCATCCAGAAAGGCATGCTGTATAGTAAAGGAAGGAGGAGGATAAAGGTCAGAAATTGAGAATTCAGGTACTGCTGAAGTCCTATAAAACTTTGTAGTAGAGAAGCAGATTAATAGCAGGCAGCAGGAATAAGACCATGCACTGCTTTGGAATCAGTGCTGCGGTGTTCTTAAATTTAATTGTTAAAATTATGTTGGTTTTGTTTAACTCTTTCACTTTTTTCTAATAATTATATGATAGAAAAGCCATTAAATTCTAGGCATCAATTAGAGAAAGTTTTTAGCAAATTGGAGCACCTAGGTATCTGAAAGGAATGAGGACCAAATAATCCAGGGATTTGGCTTAAGAGAGAAATTAACTCAAGTTATCTTAAGCAAGTAGAAGAATTACTGGAGGGATATTGTGCTCACAGAACTGATGGGAGGATGAAGAACAAGACTTGGGCAGTATGAACAATGATCAAGGGATCTCCATGTTGGGGCAGCAGAACCACAGCCAAGGCCATATCATGGGCACTGTTGGGGCCATAATAGGCACTGCAATGACACTTACTTCTGATAACTGCCTCTGTTCTCTTAATACCCTTTTCAAGGTTCACAATTCAAAGACTAAGCTCTGATGATGGTTGGGTAGAGGAAGGATCTAATTCCTTGGCTTCCACAGTGAGAGGCACTAATGGAAGGGTGGTGTCAGTTAATTTTTTCTACCAACTCTACCCAGATAGAGTTTTCCCAAAGGGCATAAGGAACTTAAAGGACAAGCCAACCAACTAAACAAAATATTATATGTATTGGCAAAACCATGTCACTGTTATGGACTGAATGTTTATGTCTTCCCAAAATCCATGTGTTAAAACTCAATCCCCCAAATTATGGTATTTGGAGATGGAGCCTTTGGAAGGTGATTAGGTTTGGATGAGGTCATGAGAGTGAGGTTCCCATGGTGGGATTAGTGCCCTTGTAAGAAGAGAGACCACTCTCTCTCTCTCTGTCTTTCTCGCTCTCTTTTCCTGTGTGTGTGTGTGTGTGTGTTTCTACTACTTGAGGACACAATGAGAAAGTGGTTGTCACCAAACCAAGATGATGGCCCTCACCCAGCAATGAATCTACCAGGCACTAATCTTAGACTTCCCAGCCTCCAGAACTGTGAGAAACAGATGCCTACTGTGTAAGCCCCCCAGTCTATGGTATTTTGTTATAGCAATCTGTACTAAGACAATCATGTAGAAGGTCAGTTCCTGGGGAAGATCCATATTATCTTTAACCAGAGATAATCTCATGCATAACACAGAACAATCCTCTAAGCTCTAGTTCCTGTTTCCAACTAGCTACCAAGTTTTATAATTTCTGCTTTCTGCTCACTCTTCATCTCCACTGGCATCACCTTGATTAGATTTCTATCTTCTGAAATATCTAATCTTCATCACTACTTTCTTTGTATGTGTCATTACCTGTACCATCAACTATCTACAACTTTAAAATAAAAATAAACTTATACTTACCCTTATAATAAGCAAACACAATTCTCTCCAACTAAAAACACTGCAGAAGCTCTCTATTACTGCCTGGATATCACTCACCTTACACATCCTCACCTCCTTCCTTACATTTCAATGATCCTGAACTATGCATGGTCCTCACCGATGCTGTGATTTTGCACATTTGTAATTTTTGCAGATGCTGTGCACTCTGGCTGGGATATCTGACCCAATGTGGAAACCTAGAGATTTCATACTCATTCCTTAATCTTAACTTAGGCATCACTTCCTATATGGAGGCTTTCCTAACACCCTTTAGGCAGACTAACCCATGTTTTCTTTTTTCCCCATCTCTGTAACATCATTTGTCTCATAATATAATTGCTTATTTATACCATTGAAGTACTTTATGATTTCTCTAAGCTTTTGGAGAATATTATTTCATCTTTATAGCTAGAGTGCATAGCCTATGACCTGGTGAATAGTATGATCCCTAAATATCTGTGAATATATGAATAAATGAATCAATAATACACTGCACTATGGTGCCTCCTCATTATCTGTCTCATTGCCCTCCTGTTTGTTTTAGATTGACTGCATATCTTGAGGGTAAAACTACATATTGTTTACACTGTGTCATGTAAAGACACTATTTTTCCATTCTTCACAAATTTCCAAATAACAATGAATGTACTTATTACTGATACCACAGCTAAGAAAGTGGTGAAGGGAAAAGATTCCTAGTAGTATAGAAGACTTCAAACACAAAGAAAATGTTCCCAGAAATGATAGTAAAACAACTTTTATTATTATAGGACTTCATTAAAAATACTTTTATAACCACTATCACCTTTAATGTTCTCACTACCATTTATTAATTCATCAGTAAATATTTATTAAGTGCCTCCTATGTGTTAGATATTGTTCTTGGTAATGGAGGATAAAATAATATGGGGATAAGATATGCTTCCTGTCTGCCTGGAAACTTCTATTCAGTCTGGAAATCAACAATAAGATGATCATGCCAAAAAGGGGGACTTTAAAGAGGATTCTAGAGGGGCCTTTCTGCATAAAGTGTTTTTTCTTTATCAAAAATGTAATTAGGGGTGCCTGGGTGGCTCAGTTGGTTAAGCGACTGCCTTCGGCTCAGGTCATGATCCTGGAGTCCCTGGATCGAGTCCCGCATCGGGCTCCCTGCTCGG
Source organism: Neomonachus schauinslandi (assembly GCF_002201575.2). Taxonomy (NCBI): domain Eukaryota; kingdom Metazoa; phylum Chordata; class Mammalia; order Carnivora; family Phocidae; genus Neomonachus; species Neomonachus schauinslandi. The sequence continues at coordinate 195,284,816 of NC_058404.1, forward strand.
CAGGGAGTCTGCTTCTCCCTCTGACCCTCCCCCCTCTCATGTGCTCTCTCTTTCATTCTCTCTCTCAAATAAATAAATAAAATCTTTTAAAAAAATGTAATTAATTTTGGGGCACCTGGGTGGCTAAGTTGTTAAGCATCTGCCTTCGGCTCAGGTCATGATCCAAGGGTCCTGGGATCAAGCCCCGCATTGGGCTCCTTGCTCAGTGGGAAGCCTGCTTCTCCCTCTCCCACTCCCCCCACTTGTGTTCCCTCTCTCGCTGTGTCTCTCTCTGTCAAATAAATAAATTTTAAAAAATTCTTAAAAAATATAACTAATTTTACATAAAATTATTAATCAAATTAAGAACTGAAATTTCCTCAGTGCCTATATGCAACTGATAATGCATGTTGTAAAAATTTCCCAACATGTATCGATTCATTTAATCCTCATAACCCTTTGAGGTGCATATGATTAGTGTCCACATTTTACACAGGGGCAAACCAGAGTCTGAGGAAACTGAGGTTATATAAGGCATCTTATGCCTCAGAGAGTCAGAGATAGAACCAGGCACAGAATCAGAGCTGCCCGACTGTAGCTGTAGCTCTTTTCTATGAATGAGAGAGCAGAATCTGCGGGAAATTAAATTAGCACATGTGTCCACAATGAATGATGGATCGGAGAAACCGGGTTATCTCATTTCATCTCCTATGCTGGCCCTGTTGCTCCACTCCACACTTGGCTCTCATTAGTTTCATAAAACTTCCCTGGGTATCTAGCGATGTGACACACGTATATTTACCAGCCTAATTAATTAATTATTTGATGAATGAATGAATGAATGAAGCAAATAATTATTGAGTAGCCACTATTGCCAGACGTTGTTCCAGCAGTTAAGGATACTGCAGGGAAGTAAGCTGCCCTTTTGGAGTTCACCTCTGATGGGGGTAAAACAGAGCTATAACCATTAAAAACACATAGTGTGCCCTCTCAGATCTGCCCATGTTGGTTTGCGCCATGCAGTAAGTACATTCATCATGGAATACCCAGCCAATGGTGCTTAGAATTAATCTTTCAACACTGCTGGTCCTGAAACCCAGACTCCTTTCATACCTGTTCCATTCCCTTCTAGAGTTTGTTCAGTATAACAGCTAAGCTGTGTCCTTGGTTTCCTGCACTGTACTCTAGTTCCCCTGTTGGTCAGGAGCCAGCATGCTTGGTCAGTTCCACAAGAACTCAGGTATTTTTCTTACACAATACCCACCCTAAAGAGGCCTGGCTTCCTGCACTTCTGTCCATCAGAGCCATGGACAGGTCCTCGGATTTCAGAATGCCTGCCGCCTAAGGTCCACGCCTGCTGGGTTTGTGGAGCCCACCCTCTGAGATAATAGCTATTTCCTTAGCCTTGACCCCACACTGTGGTGCCTTCCAGCATTTCTTGGGACAGTGGTTGCCTCAATCCATGTTACAGTTTTCATGCAGGTTATGAAAAATCCAGAAGCAGTTCAAAGTCCTAAATATCATCCTCAAACAACTTTTCATCCTTGTTTAACACATTAATTTATTGTTTACTTCTTTTTGGTTTCAATTTTTCTGGATTATCAGCAGTAAGTATGTATTCTTATAATAAGAAAACTTAATTATATTGGTTTATTAAGGTCGTGGGATTGTGGGTGGTTTATTTTGATTTACCCTTTGTCCTATTTTTAATAAGTAAAAAGAAAACTAGAAATGAAAGCATGAAAAAAGAAAACATAATTATAAAAAGCACCCCATCTTTTCTCTTGCTTGTTTATGTGTAAATCAGAATGATTTCCATATCTCTTGGCTAATTAAACCTGATATTTTGAAAGATAAAAGCAAGATGTATTATTTATGGGGCACTGACCCAATGCCTCCTGCTTTAGAGCAGCCTAACCCACCACCACTCTCTGCTGCTGCAACCCTCCCCCAGAGTTCCGCTCTGCTCCTGACATCTAGGCATTCAGGACTAATTGCCACTCTTAACTGTCTGCAGTTCTTTCCTGTAAGACCTATAAATACAAGCCCAAAGTGCTTTACAGACAGGCGAGGCCCAGCAATCCTAGGACATCATTCAGCTGGAAGTGGCAATTAGACAGTTTTAACAAGTTCTTTTAATACAAAATGGAGTAATTAAAACTTGCACATTATTGGGGAAAACACTTTTGAGATTATGTTCATTTTATTAAGCTATTTCAAATACTAAGGTTTATTGTAATGCATAGTTTTTTTTTTCTTTCCTTTAATTGAATTGCTGGCACTAACAACTCACTCAAATGAACGTCTGACCCATTGAGAAGGAGATTAAGTCACGTAGGGTGTTTATGTTTAATTGGTATTGACCACAAACCCATACATTTCCACTAAAAATGGATTGAATTGGAAGATTCTGCTCTTTGTTCTAGATATTATGGTTCAGACACTAAGTTATTCCAGCTATGGCTTACCCTTTGCCAGCTGTGCTTTTAGGCTAATACCTCATTTTTGTTCGGGAGGTCAGCAGTTCTATGTATGGCTTGCTAATGCCATAAGCAGGCATTGGCTAATAATACGATTATTCACTATGACTCAATATCATTAACTCCAAACTTTATTCATTACAAGCCCAGAATAAGGTGTATTTCATTTGATCCAGTGGGTATCTGTTCACATTAAGTTACTACAGTAAGACAGCAGAGAATAGTGAAATCAACTTGGGTCTTCAGGGGCCAGATACTGTCCTATATATGCTGTTCAGATTCAGCGTCCCTAAATGTTTTTAATATATGCAACAAGAACAGATATGCTAATTATCTCTACACCAATGGACTTAATTTTTGGTCTTAGCACAGAGACTCTACTTCTATCATTTTCCTAGATTGAATTCCTTTTACTGCCTGATCCTCAGTCTTTTGCTCTGTGTATCTCTTCCCTCTAGGCTCCTATCACCATCCAGCTTCCCAGCCCACATTCTTGAATGCTCCTTCTGTCTCTCCGTTGATTTCCTTGAAGCTCAACTCATTTCTGGCATCCTACCTCCTGTTACTGATTTGGCCTCAGAGAGAATAATGGGCTCTTTAGCCACTGGTCCATTACTTGCATCTACTACTGAGAGTCAGCTTTATGTCTCCATGGTTCTGAGCTTCCATCTCAGCTCCTCCTGACATTGTTTCCAGAACAATTATTCTAGAGCAAAGAACTGCCAGTGAATCATACAACTCCTTGCCAGCTCCTTATCCCCTAGGCTGTGCCAACCTCAATGTGAGACAGGAATCCATCAAAATCCTAGAAGGGAACATAGGCAGTAACCTCTTTGACATCGCCCACAGCAACTTCTTTCAAGATACATCTCCAAAAGCTAGTGAAACAAAAGCAAAAATGAACTTTTGGGACTTCATCAAGATAAAAAGCTTCTGCACAGCAAAGGAAACAGTCAACAAAACAAAGAGGCAACCCACAGAATGGGAGAAGATATTTGCAAATGACACTACACATAAAGGGCTGGTATCCAAGATCTATAAAGAACTTCTCAAACTCAACACCCAAAAAACAAACAAGCAAGTCAAAAAATGGGCAGAAGACATGAACAGACACTTCACCGAAGAAGACATACAAATGGCTAACAGACACATGAAAAAATGTTCATCATCATTAGCCATCAGGGAAATTCAAATCAAAACCACATTGAGATACCACCTTACACCAGTTAGAATGGCAAAAATGGACAAGGCAAGAAACAACAAATGTTGGAGAGGTTGTGGAGAAAGGGGAACCCTCTTACACTGTTGGTGGGAATGCAAGTTGGTACAGCCACTTGGGAAAACAGTGTGGAGGTGCCTCAAAAATTAAAAATAGAGCTACCCTATGACCCAGCAATTGCACTCCTGGGTATTTACCCCAAAGACACAGATGTAGTGAAAAGAAGGGCCATATGCACCCCAATGTTCATAGCAGCAATGTCCGCAATAGCCAAACTGTGGAAAGAGCTGAGATGCCCCTCAACTGATGAATGGATAAAGAAGATGTGGTCCATATATACAATGGAATATTACTCAGCCTTCAGAAAGGATGAATACCCAACTTTTACATCAACATGGATGGGACTGGAGATTATGCTAAGTGAAATAAGTCAAGCAGAGAAAGTCAATTATCATATGGTTTCACTTATTTGTGGAACATAAGGAATAGCATGGAGGACACTAGGAGAAGGAAGGGAAAAATGAAAGGGGGGAATCAGAGGGAGAGATGAAGCATGAGAGACTATGGACTCTGAGAAACAAACAGGGTTTTAGAGGGGCGGGGGCTGGGGGGATGGTGAGCCCGGTGATGGGTATTAAGGAGGGCACGTACTGCATGGAGCACTGGGTGTTATACGAACACAATGGATCGTGGATCACAACATCAAAAACTAATGATGTATTGCATGGTGACCAACATAACATAATAAAATTTAAAAAAAAGAAAGCTAAACTGGAAAAAAATAAAAAATACATTAAACCTTTAAAACTAATAATAAAGTATGATAAAATGAGCACAAAAGAAAAGTGATGTGGTAGCTGTGGTACAAGATCACCTGCCAAATAAGTGGTTCCAAAAACACAGGAGCAGCAATGGAGTAAAAAGCTTGAATGGGAGATGGATGACAGGACATCGATTCCCTATTGCTGCTGTAGCAAATGAACCCAAACTTGATGGTTTAAACAACACAGGTTCATTGTCTTCTAATTCCAGGGGTCGGAAAATTAAATCAGCCTCACAGGGCTAAAGTTAAGGTGTCATCCTACCAGTTCCTTCTAGAGACTCTTGGGGAGAATTCATTCCCTTGCCTTGCCTACCTTCTGGAGGCTACCTTTATCCCTTGGCCTGCACCCACTTCCTCTACCTTCAAAGCTGCTAGCGTAGCTTCTCCAAATCTCTCTCTAATTCACTGACCCATGCTTACATTCTCTGACCCTTTGTCGCCCTCTTATCAGTAGCCTTTTATCTACAATGAACTCAGATAGATAATCTCTGCATCTCAAGATCCTTAATTTAATAACACAGGCAGAGTCCCTTTTGCTATTCAAGGTAATATATTTACACATTCTAGGGTTATAATGTGGATCTCCTTGGGCTTTATGATTCAGCTTACCACAAACATGAGCTCGTGAGCAAAGCTCAAGGAATTAAGAAATATCCAGATAGGGAAGAGAACTTACATATATATGTTTGGGCACATGGTTAATCAAAACTATGATCATGGAAACCTAGTCAATGTTCCCTTGAAGTTGTGAGGAGAGAAAATAGAATAGTTTGATATGAAGAAAGGATGCAAATTTTCTATGGTAGTGTCTGAGACTCCCTGTCAAAGACACCTGTGGGTGGAACATTCCCCATTGCCCATGCATTCCTACCTGTGCATTCCTATTTGGGTAACCTTCTGGCTATGGTCATATTTATTCCACAATTTTTCCACAATTCCCTCTCTGGGCCCATGTCTTCCATGTTCACAAGCTTTAAACTCATAACCAGCACATTTGTGTGCCAAGGGATAAAGAGACAATTCTGGCAACATAGCTTTCCAAGTTCTGACCAGAACATGCCCTGTATTTTGATTCCAGAGCTCACAGGTGAGAAGGAAGAAATAGTTCAGAGAGTCAAACATCATATTTACACAAGTTGATGCAAGTGACAGTACTCACTATTTTGGTGGAAAGCAGTAAATTGAATTTATCCCTGAACAGCAATATATTCTCTAGCAGGAGCAGGGTATCAACTAGCAATATATCCTGTGGCCCTAAAAACTGGATAATACAAAGTCACTCGAAATCCTCAGTTCTTGGCCTTCATCTTAAGATTCAGCATTGCTTAACTTCCCATGATACTTCTAATAAACTGAAAGACCTTCTAGGCCCTTTACAGGCCTCAATGTGCTGGTCTTTGCCTACACCATTTACTTGTTAAGTCGTGCTTGGCTTACTTGCTAGAGTTGGCTGCACTAGCTTTCTTTCTACTCGTCACGTGTTCCAAGCACACACCTTCCTCCGTACCTACATCCTCACTCTTCCCTTTCCCTGCAGTCTTTTGCCCCAAGATTTTCTAAGAGTGAACCCGTCTCATCACTGAGGCCTTAGCTCAAGTTTCTCCCCCTTGGAGAGCCTTTCTTTGACCACAGTTGATAATTTACCACTCTTCACTACCACATGCTTCATCCCTAGTGAGTCTAGAGCTTTATTACCCTGTCTTATTTTCTTTGAGATAACTGAAATCCCATTTCAGTGAGATCCTAGAGACCTGGCAAAGAAGTGTAAAGTGACCACCCTTTGCCACAAATGAGAGACCTGCCATCTAGAAGCCCTTAGCAGAAGCAACATCCTAAAATTGTACCTGGTCAAAGCAAACATGTCAGTCTAAAATTTATTTCCACATAAAAACTGGGTTAGACACTGAAAAAGAGTTAATACCAAAGGAAAATGGAGACCAAAAGAAAATCCTAAAAGAGATAACTCAAATGGGCAGCAGAGAAGAGAGAGTATTTCCCAAGTATCTCCCAAGTGCAGAAGGTTAAAATGCTTCCTTCCTTTCTTTTTTTATTAAACGCATTTCTCAATATGATTGTTTTGGTTACACTAAGACTGTTTTAAAAATATGAAACAGAGTGACTGATGAGCTAGGCATTATCCAAGTCATTTGGTGATATAAATATTTAGAAAACAGTGGCCTCCCCTGTCAGAGCTTGTCTGTTAATGTTCCTGGTTAAACCCAGAAACTCTCTAAAAGAAGCACATGCCTAAGAAGTAATGAATCTATACGGGACTATATTTTTAAAGCAGTTATTGTTTATCAAGTAAAAATAGGTTTTCAGAATTCTACTAGGTTTAAAATAGTAATTTTAATAACTGATGCAGTGATAGTCAATATCTTAGTGAATGATGACTAGATGGTAGTGCTATTTGTTACTTTAGAATCATCACTAAATAAAACATTAGTCACATGGCCACAAAGACACCCAGTGAGTACCAGATCCACCTTCCTCATTTTGCAGATGAGAGAACTAATGGATGGAATAATTCTCTCAAGGTCCCACAAGTAATCCGTAGCAGCTCCAGGATGGAGGCCAATGTCCAGTGCCCTTTTCATGTAACCACACTGCCTAATTTGCTGGAACAAATATTGTTTGAAGATTTACTCTGTCATAGTCCAGATGCTTAATGCATAAAAATGTGATCTTGAGACTAATGCTTTTGCATCAACAGTCAATGTGATTATTCTTCCTTAACAAAGCAGGTCTGTTAAGGATCAAGCATATGGAGTCAGAACAGAACCTTTCCCAAATGCAATTCCTTTTCATTCATGAAGCCAGCATTTAATCTTCTTTTCAAGGTGCCCCTGCTCTAGAGGGAATATGTTAACATTAAGGTAAATAAGAAGATTATTGCTACCTAATGAACTGGGACTAAAATCTACTAGGTCACACTAACATAAAAATATTTTCATTAGTTCTTTAAATAATAGAGGACCTGGCCAGGGGAGGAGGAGTCTATGATGGTCAAACCAATTTTAAGAAAAGTGCCTGCCTTTTTCCACTTTTTAAGCTTTATAACTGGGATGATTTCCACTTTGCCAGAGACTCTCAGAAGAAAGCCAGTCTTCAATAAGTTGTAGATTAAAAATGGCAGAACAAGTCGTAAGTGCTGTGAATTGTGCAAGACTGTTGAATCTCAGATCTGTACCTCTGAAACAAATAATGCAATATATGTTAAGAAAAAAAAGAAGAAGAAGAAGAAGAAGAAGGTAGCAGGAGGGGAAGAATGAAGGGGGGGAATCGGAGGGGTAGACGAACCATGAGAGACGATGGACTCTGAAAAACAAACTGAGGGTTCTAGAGGGGAGGGGGGTGGGAGGATGGGTTAGCCTGGTGATGGGTATTGAGGAGGGCACACTCTGCATGGAGCACTGGGTGTTATGCACAAACAATGAATCATGGAACACTACATCTAAAACTAATGATGTAATGTATGGGGATTAACATAAGAATAAAAAAAAATAACGAAAAAAAATGGCAGAACAAGGATGGTTGGTTGTTTCAACCACAGATGAGATTGTTTCCTTATCTATAAAGTGAAATAATGATGACTTATTTCACAGAGTTAATGAGCAAATTAAATAAGATAATATATATAAAACTCCTGTGGCATAGCAGCTTTCCAATAAATGTTAGTACAATGACATAACAGGGTAACAATAGTTTGAAGATCTAATCCATATTTATTTTTTATTCATCTATACAGCAAAATTATGGAACTTCTACTATGTTTAGACTGTTCAGTTATGATTAACTTTTAGTGACACTTGAAATTAAAATCCTGATGTTGCTTCCAATTGCCTTTGGAATTGAGGGTAACTTTTGAGGCATATGTATCTATCAAGATTTAGACTTTGCCTCCATCCTTTATATTCCTAAAGAGGTTCACACCACACAAACTCACATGATACTGGTTCATTCCAATTGTTACACATACTCCTACCACTAGTAAATTCATCTATTTAGGAAAAGGAGCCTATTTTATAGATTTGGCTTCACCTTTTAGGAGGTAGGTAAATAAAGGATATCCAGTGGCCAATCATAAATTTTTGGATTGTACACAATGAGGAAAAAGAAAATTGCCCTCAGTTACTAAAATCAGAAAACCAAGAGTTTTTTTTTTAAATAACATATGAATTCTCCATATCATAGTAGTCAAAAGCATTCTTTCCATAATCAGACTTTCTGTATGTAAATATCTGCAACAAGAGTAGCCTTGGTCAAGGGCATGAATCCTTCCAAGTCTCAGTTTCCTTATCTGCTAATTATGGAAAGAATAATACATTCATATGATGGCTAATAAAATTAATGTCACATATCTAAAGCACTTAATAGAATGTCTAATATACCATTAATATTAAATAAGTATTAGCTGTAACTAAATTATTATTATATTTTACATAGGGTATAGAGCAATACATTGAAGGCATCTCGGATTCAACTCATTTGCTAACTTTGTTCCCTGGTAGGGACTACCAAGAGACAAGGTGGACCAAACTTTTTATAATGTTTTTAGTTTGGGGTGAAAGAATCGGAGTGAGCAATTAGAAAATATGACAAGAAAACACCCATGAATGAATAATATTATATTTAGCCTTTCTTACTCGGGGAGTTCCCCAAATCTGTATGAGAATATGTTCCAGACACCTCGCATATGTGAAACCATATAACAGTGAGGTAGATATCTGGGTCACCTTTGTACAGATGGGAAAATAGAAGTGGCATGTGATGAAGCCAAGTTACAAAGGCAGGGCTGTGTTACTTTCAACACCACCAACTTCCTCCTCTTCATATAAGGACAAAGTGTCAAGAGATGCTTAGAAAAGGTGTCCAAAAGCCTAATTGAGGAAGCAATTCTTTCTAGATGGGGCAGTTAATGAAAGGTCTTTATAAAAGACCTAGAATTTGACTGAAGCCTTAAAGACAGAATCGGAGCATTTGACTATATGTCTATACGTCTATATGTATATGTCTATATATAGTGAGAGAAGCTCCTGAGGCTCTAAAGTATCAAGTGTGTCCAGTATCATTTCATTGGCATCTGGATACACAGGTTGAAATAATTAGAAAAGAAGGTTGAAGGCAGATCACAATAGGATGTACATGGAATAAAATAATGATAATAATAACAAGAAACACAACAATAGCATTTACTGAGTGCATTAACACTTTGCCCACTGGGTTGGGAATTTCAGATAATTAATTCTTCATGGTCCGTTGTATCTTTGTATACTTATAGGAGCAATTCTGTGAAATTGTTTAAGAAATGTGTATCTCAATTTTACACATGTATAAATTAAAGATGTATTTAAGGAGTTTTCTTTAAGGTTGTATGGATTGAGTGTCTGTCCTTCAATGGCCTGGAGTTAATTTTGCTTGAGAGACCAGACAGGCAATCTGAAACGAGACCACCTCTTCTACAAGCCAAGGAAAATGAAGCTCATTTCTAATAATCTAACTGTATTTTACCCTCAATAATGGCATGACCTTGTACAAATAATTTCCAGTTTGATCCATTAAATAGGTAACATTTTATTTTCATTTAGTTAAAGTGAAGTTTTACCTTTCTGTAGGATATACTTGCCTGCCTTGATTGAAATTTTGATTTGTTAAGCCCTTTCATTCAAGTTAGTATATATTTTGTTGATTATAATAGTTACTGTTCTTGACTAGTCTTATTTATCATAGGTTGATTTTGATTTCCTAGGGTGACTTTTTCCCCCTGATTGCATGTCCATTTCTGGTAGGAGCTGACCCCGTTGTCTAAATAGTCCAATAGCATATGTCATTTTTACAGAATAAATCTATCTATAGAAAATTGATCTTGTGATATGTATTACGTCTGCAAAATGTTTTAACACTTCATGTAGATTGTATGAATCTTTAAGAATAGAGATATTCAAACTATGTTAATAATGCCTTACATCATACAGCCTTTCTGTTTATAGAGAGCTTTCACAGGTGTTACCACCTTGACCTCAGAGCTGCTCTGTTGTAGGGAGTAGAGAGATGATCATTTGCTATGTTATGTATCAGTAAACTTAGGAAGAAAGGAATTCATACGGTTGAATATATACCATATACAATTTTCATCTGCAGATATTTAGCCTAATGACCTCTACTAACAGGTATATGGATTACAAATAACAGCTCTATCCATCTTACTCTTTTTTTCCCATTACTTTTACCTTTTTAAAGACCTTATTTTTTTTCATACTTTCCTAAAGCATAGCTCTCTTATGTCACTCCAGTGCATTCCCACTGTCTAAGGAATTAACCCTCAATGTATTAATGTGATATGCAAGGCCCTCCATGATGAGATTCCAACAAAAATGTATCTATTCAATATGGCTATTTCTTATTAACACTAGCTTTAATTAGTAAGCAAATATTGTTTGGCCATCTATATAATGTATCATTTTTGTTGGGTTTGCTTTGTACGGTTGCAATATGAAAATCAATCACATAGGAATCCCCCCCTTCTCCACTAGGAGAGACAGACTTGTTATTTTTTATGTTTATTGAAGTAGAGGTGCATAAGAACTGTCATTAAACCAAACAATTACTTTGATAATAGAGTGAGTTGACAATTTTAATTTTGTTTGGCTATTCTAAAGGTAACTTGCAGGGTGCCTGGGTGGCTCAGTCGTTAAGCAGCTGCCTTCGGCTCAGGTCATGATCCCAGGGTCCTGGGATTGAGCCCCCCAGCGGGCTCCCCGCTCTGCGGGAAGCCTGCTTCTCCCTCTCCCACTCCCTCTGCTTGTGTTCCCTCTCTCGCTGTGTCTCTCTCTGTCAAATAAATAAATAAAATCTTAAAAAAATATATTAAAAACATAAAAGTAACTTGCTTCACCTAAATTCACTTTAATTTCAATTTTTGGTACCTCAGTAACTCACTGAAACAATTAGAATAGCAACAAGTTCACTGCAAGTTTGCATACATCCTATGGTATTTGGTACCAACTTATAATCTTAATTGTACGTATGTGTGTGTGTGTGTTTATAGATGTATATACAGTGTATACATATATTTTAAAGTCAGCACATGCATTTACTGAACTGGTAGGAGTTTATATGTTAGGTCTGAGGAAGAACACAGCATATTATATATTAAAATAGAAATTGATAATAAAGTGGATAGACATGAGTGACCCAGATCTTCCTCAAATAACTCCAAAATATCCTCTACTATTTTCCAGGGTGAAATTTACCCAGCAAAGCTTATATTTTCTCATTGAGGGAAATATTTGAGGAAAATGATAGACTCAATTCACTCCTTGACTAGCAAAATGACCTGCTGTCCTCAGTAAAATTTTTGTTCAGGGCTTTTTCAAGCTTCATTTGTAATCCAAACACGCTGTCAAATATTTATCCTAGAAAAGACAAAATTTTTCCTTTATGAGAAGGTCAGAGATGGCATGTTTCAAGGAAATATTAATATCTTTAACGAGTATAGAGTACTCTCTTCACAGGGGGTGGCTGTCAAGGTGAGCAGAATGAGCTGCTTAATAGAAGTCTGCCTGCGAAAAGTCACACTCACTAGGTCTTTTGACTGATGTCCCAAAGCTCATCTTTATTAGAACTCTAATGACACTGGAAGGAAAGATCCGTGGGTTAGCTGTTACTTATAAGCTTCCATTTTTTGTGCATTTTTAGCTTTCAAAGTAAATACAGATTTTCTTCATGTATGCATACATACATTCATTCATAAAATATGCATTGAAACCCTATTTGGGACAGGCATTATGCTAGGTCTAGAAGATGTGTCATGGATATGATGGGGCTACAGCCTTCAGATGGGGCTACAGTTTTCAGAGTCTGAAAGGAAAGGCTAATGTGTGAGCAAATTAAGTGCATCTTCACTTCTGTTAATTTCAGTGTATCTTCTGTTCACTGAGACTTCGGGATGCACCAAGCAACATGTTAGAAACTGGGAGTACAATAAGGGATTGAAATTTGTTTCCCTGCTCCTTATGGAACTTAGCCTATTGGGACATAAAGATAAAACATATTGTTTCAGAATAAAAGTGTTATAAGAAGGGAAGGAGGTCATATTGAGCAGAAGGAACAAAATCAACAAAAAAATATGGCATAGCAAATTTGATGTTCATGTAGGGTGATAAAATTGCTTGACTCCCATGGTTGTGGACAGTGAACTCTATCAAGGATGCTATTTGCTGCATAAAGTATCCCTCAGCTGAGAATCATCCCGTGGTTTAAAAATAATCTGCTTCCAACGACATTCCAGTAGTGGGTTCCAAAGGCAAACTCTCCCTCTAAGGGGACGTGGCTCTGGATTACAGAGTAGAGAAAATATTATAGGATCAGGCTCCTGCCGCTTCTCTCTGAGTCTGAAACAGGAGAACTGGACACGGGATAGCAAAAGGTCATCTGCTAGATAGCTGGTTGGCTACAATGCATGAGTGTACTGGGAGAGACAACAAAAGAGGATCCTACAGACACAGACAGATGGGATCCTAATGAACAAGCTGGTCTTCCACATGAGCATCAGGTGGTCTGAAAAGTGCTATTGCAAGATGGTGTCATGAAATACCCACATTCTGTCCTCAAAATTAGAACACCCAACTCTTCCCAAACACTTACTGGGTCATAGATTGCAAATGGTGGAATACTGCTGGCTGAGTGCTGCTTGGTTTCAGTGGATGGGTAGATGATGTAGTGTTCAGTGTGGACAGCTGGGATGTAAGCCACCTGCCAAAGAGGCATTAGGGCTTATAGGAGAACACGGGCAGTTTTCCCTCTAAAGCGAATCTCACTCACTCTCTGTCCAACTGTTTGAGTATCTATTTAAATCAAATGTGTAGTAAACCCAAATAGTTTATTTCTTCTTGGTGACTTACTTTTAATCCCAGAACCAATAAATTCACCCTGCCTTGTAACACAAATCTGTTTGCTGAAGTATTTGAGGAAGAAAGAAGGAATGGGGGTGGGGAGGAAGGAGGCATGGAGGGAAAAGTCAGCTTTCATAACAGGGCTTTATATTTGCTTTCTTATTAAACATCTAAATTAATTATATTTTATAATTAATTAGCTGGTTGGTAAGAATTATATGTAAATTAATACTAAGTATAAAGTTTGTTATAAAAGATATTTCATCTATTAAGCATGTATTTTTTTTTTACATCTCTACTATGCAACACATGTTTCTATAGCCAATTAATCATAGTTGAACCTGGAAAAAGTGGGTGAGAGCACTCTAGTAAGCTTCACTATGAACAGGTAGTGAGCTGGCATGGTTTATGTAAGGCCCAACAGCTGCTTAAGGAAAGAATCAAGGCCAGGCCCAGTTGTTCGCATTTCTAGTTCCATTTTCCTTACTAGTGAAATAATTTGCACAATGAAAAGCTAGTATAAATTTAAATGCAAAACATCCCCTCCAATATTCTTTCTTCCCAAATTCTTTCCAATTTTGTCACCGAGGAGGCTGTGTCAAACTGGAAAAGAGACAAGATTAAAAATTGGAAAAGGAGCATGGACATCATTATATGTAAGGACCCAGGGCAACTCAGGTACAGTGGAGAATAGATAGAGGGCAAGGGATCCTGAGTGGAGGCTAGCATAATGCAAGTGCAGGAGAATCTCACTTTCAGTGAGATGTCTGCTACGTGATGCTGGAGAGGGTTAAAATTTAGAAGCACCCCCAAAGCTGTCCGTGTACTTTCAAGCACATTGTTTGAAGAAGCAACAAAGTCTGGATGTATCATGCATGAGTGGGAAAGAAGGTGTGGACATTTGTTGCATGTATTTAAATCAATACTTGTAAATGCATAAACACGTGGTTATGTAATCCACATTAGAGTAGGAGATGAGGGGGAATAAAATTTTCACCTCTGCTCATTTCTTGGATGCTATCCATCTCCCTATAGGTTGTGAGATTTAAGCCAGACTTCTAGATGCATGGAACATGTATAATGGGGACCAATGATGATTCACATCTTTCCAAAATGTCAAGGCTCAGGTGTTTTCATGGAGTGCAGGATGGAATTAGATCTGCAGTTAGTATGCAGTAAACACACTATAATTAAGATTTCACTCATATTCATGGTCAAACATATAAGGTGTCTTCATGAATGTCCTCTCATTTAGTTATCAGAACAACCTGTGAGTTAGATATTATTATTCTCATTGTAGCAGATGGGAAAACAGAAGCTCAAATGTTGAGAATTAAAAATTGACCCAATGGATATATGTAGCAGAGCCAGAAATCATGCCCAGGTGTTTTGACTTCAAATCTTACGCTTATTTAAAGAACATTAACAACACCAAACATCTTATAACTGAAAACAGTAAAAACAGCAATCTTTATATTATAAGATGAGAATTTTGTTTGCACTGAAGGCCAAAACTATACATTCTACTTGAGAATCCTTCTGTGGGCAGAAGAGAGGAGTGAGGGTAATAATGTCACTGTTAAGGGAGTGAATGGGGGAGGAGGGATTGAAAATCATTAAAGGCAAAATAGGTGGGACATTTTGCAGAGAACTTTGCATCCTTCCAAAAATGGTATTTAATTTATTAGCAGGTGCAAATATTTGTGGCCAAATATTTAACATTGGCTCTGAGTGAAAATACAAAATTGAGCAGAAGCAAGCAACTGGTGATTTCAGGGAAAAGATCACACACATAATATAGACAGAAACCCCAAATTTCTTTACCACTGCCAAGAAGAGAAAGCCAGCAAACACACATATCTTGATCGCCTGCTATGTGTCATGCATTTAGCCAAGGAATTTATTGTGCATTTTCTATTTTTCCTCACACTGATGCTCTGAGGGAGAAATTATAAGTCCACATTTCAGGTGAAGAAACCAGGGTTCAAATTAATTTTAAAATGTAGCCAAGGCCACATAATTAGTGAGTGACAGAACCAACTCCAGCCACTCTGATTCCCAAACTCAAATTCCTTCCACCCCCATTGCGTTAGTCTATGTAAGACACAGTGTGTGTCATGCAAGTCTAATAATAAATGTAGCACTGCATTTGTATAACATTGCATGATGTTTTAAAACTCTATGTGTCTTCTTGCAAACTTGCCCTTGAGTCTGGCATGATTGAGGCAACTGCAATTTAGGAGGGATATTAAATTCAAAGTTTCAATTACTAGGATTTTAGCCATTCTGCTAATACTCACATGGTAGTTATTTTATTCAAAATTAATTTATTGTGCGCTTGCTATGTCCTACACACTCTTCTAGAATAGGAATTACTACCATCACAGTTCTCCTGCCCACCCCCAGAAATTAATTACATACTGGATAAGAGAAACAAGTAAAATGCATATATTGTAATGCAGACAATGAATGTTTTTTTTTTTTTAAGATTTTTATTTATTTATTTGATAGAGAGAGACACAGCGAGAGAGGGAACACAAGCAGGGGGAGTGGGAGAGGGAGAAGCAGGCTTCCCGTGGAGCGGAGAGCCCGACGCAGGGCTCGATCCCAGGACCCCAGGATCATGACCTGAGCCGAAGGCAGACGCTTAACGACTGAGCCACCCAGGCGCCCTGACAATGAATGTTTCTGAAGGGGTGAATCTATGGTGCCCTAGGAGCAGAAAGAGGGGAAGCTGCATCCCAAAGGCGGGTGGTGAGTCAAAGTTTTCCAAAGATAAACAGATTCAATAAGTCAATCGGAGAAAGACAACTATCATATGATTTCACTCATATGTGGAATTTAAGAAACAAAACAGAGGATCATAGGGGAAGGGAGGGAAAAATAACAAGATGAAATCAGAGAGGAAGACAAACCATAAAAGGCTCTTAACTACAGGAAACAAACTGAGGGTTACTGGAGAGGAGTGGGGGGATGGGGTACTGGGTGATGGGCATTAAGGAGGGCATGTGATATAATGAGCACTGGGTGTTATATGCATATAACCATGCATATATGGTTATGATGAATCACTGAACTCTATCTCTGAAACTAATAATATACTATATGTTAATTAATTGAATTTAAATTTTAAAAATATGAAAAAAATATATTCAAGCTGAGAGCGAGTTAAGTGAGTGCAGTGAAGTGGGCTAAAATTAGGGTATAGAAAGTAATAGGGATTAGGGTCCCTTTTAAGATGAAGTGTGAAGTATGTGACTGCTGAAGGAAATAGAGAAAGGATAATCAAGAATCTTAAGAAGTTTACATTTTATTATGAGGGTGGTGGGAAGCCCTTGAAGGATATTCAGTAGTAGAGTGGTAAGACTAGATCTGCAATTAAAAAACAAAACAAAACCCACATTGGTTCCAGTGTGTGGAAGAGGGGAGGAGTAAGCAACAATCTAGGTCAAGTGTATCAGTTAGATTTGCTGCATAAAAAATCACCCCAAGCTTACTGGCTTAAAATAACAATACATTCTCTTTAATGTAGCTTAAGGTCTGATGGAGGACAGTTGATCTAGGCTGGGCTCAGCAGGAGTTACCCTGCTCCCTGTGTCGATTCTCTTTAGATCAGCAGGCAAGCTGAGCATGTTCATGTCACTGAGACAGCAGAAATGCTACAGATCAAACAGAAATTCATGAGATTTCCCGAGGTTGCACTGTCTAATATAGCGGCCGCTCACTGCCTGTGGCCAGTTAAATTTGTTTTAATTAATTAGAACGATGTAAAATTTAAAAAATATAATTCTTTATCTGTAATACACACATTTAAAGTGTTCAGTTATCATATGTCACTAATACTGTATTTGACAGCACAGATAATGAATATTTCCATCATCACAGAAAGTTATATTGAACAGCGGTCTCTTAAGGATACTTCCTTCCATATTGCATAAGTGAAAGCAAGTTCCATGGACAAACACAATGTCAAGGGGGGAAGAAATAAATTCAGCTCATCATAAGACCATGACAAAGGTGTGGACAGAGCGGGAGGCAAAGAAAGGAGACCATGTAAACCAGAAATCAATGATTATGTTATCGTGAGGGTTAGTGGCAGCCATAACTAAGACAGTGACAATGAAGATGGAGAGAATTTTATTAACAAGAAAGATATTTAAGAGTTATTTTTAGTAGGACTTGATGATTAATGGTTTGGGATCGCCAAAAGGAAGGGGTAAGAATGATGCCCAGGTTCTTTGTTTGAGTAACTAGGTGGATGGCAGTGCCAAATATCGAGCCAGAAAGATGACAGGTGAAGGCTTAATGAGATCAAGAACACCAATTCCTATCATGGTTTTGAGTACTAGGACTAGTATAGTACCTACTCCAAATTATAGTATTTATTAATGTGATTTTGTCATTGTCATCATTTCTTATGTATTTATCGCTCCCTGCTCCATCCTTCAGGTCTCTCAGAATGATCTATCCTCACTTTTTTCTGAGATATACCTGACATATAACACTGTGTCAATTTAAGATGTACAACATGTTGATTTGCTACATTTATATATTGTAATATGATTGCCATTGTAATGATAGCACCTTTATCACATCATGTAATTATTTATTTTTTTGTTGGAATACTTATGATCCTGTCTCTCAGCAAGTTTGGTGATTATAATACAATATTGTTTCTATTTCTACTGTGCACTAGATCTCTAGGACTTACTACTGACCGCTAGTGTATACCCTTAAACATCTCCTATTCCCCCACACCCCAGCCCCTGATAATCATTTTTGTCTCTGTTTCTGTGAGTTTGACTTTTACAGATTTCACATATGAATGATATCATATAGTATTTGTTTAATACTGTCACCACCCACTCAGGCTCCTAAAGATGTAGCAGATTTTCAATAAGTGTTAGTTGTTTATTGAAAGTACATGGCAAATCAATAAATATAGGATTTGTTTTTCTAAAAGCAGAGGAGAGAGCTCTCAAAAGTATGAGCTTAAATTCCATTTGAATGTTCACTTTAAAATGTTGTGCTATAGTCATCAAGAATGCACTCTCTTTGATATAGCTTTGGTGTGGTTTCCAAAAAGTTAGCTCACAGGATTCAAGTTCTCACTCTCTCTCTCTCTCTCTTTCTTTCCTTCCCTCAGAGCACACTGCTTTACTAATCCAAAGCTTACGGGATACTTGAACAGTCCACACACAATCTTTTTAGCAAAATCCATACCCTTTATGTGGGGTTTGAGAAAAATGAAGCATTGAATCTCTTAGGCATGGTCCTAACCTCTTTGTTTATGTGTTTATGGATTGTTTTGTTTCAAGGGTAGAGGGTTGTAGAGTGAAGGATAACTTGGAGAACAGTCAGTTGCTCTGGGGGAAGCACCAAGGGGCTTTTTATATAGTCCAAGTTGATCCCTGTGTCTGTTTTCAGCCTTTATCATTATTTTTCTTTATAACCGAGAACTTCAAACATGGTGTGGCTTTATGTGGGTTTATGAAGATTCACAGTCATGGACAGACACAGAGTGATGACTTTCCAGGATTTTTGAACCTGGTCACTGTGGAGTCAGAGAATCAATAGATTTTCTAATTCAAAAAAAAATAGATTAAAGGTGACAGATTTTACTTAAAATACAATAAAAATAATAAGTGGTATTATTTCTTATAATCCATGTGCTTATAATGTATCAAGCACATTTTACTCTTCTGCAAACCCTATGATTTAAGAATGACTATTAACTCCAATTTCTACATGAAAGAATGGGGCTTGGATCAGTTCTAAAATGAGCCCAAGATCATGAAGATATTACATCATGAAACCTAGGTTTGCACTCAATCCTAACTCTTATAGGACATGGATCTATTATGACAGTACATCCCAGTTTAAAGAAACAGTGTTCATTTACATAATTTACAATAATAATTATAGTTTCTTGAATGCCTTCTTGGCTTTATACGTATTTCTATCTTCCTATTCACAAGATTCCAGTCACAGTTGCCCGTTCTCCCAACATCACAGAATCACAAGGCTGTAGAGACTTCTCTGAAATGCAGTTTCCCAAGTTACAGTTTATGCACCTCTCAGCTCTTCTTCTTAGTTAGGGTTTTGAATTCAGGGAGGTGGAAGGAGGCATGTTTCCTCTCTTCAAAAAACCGGGACATTAAAAGGAGTGGGGTCTGTTTCTCACTCTTTCGGAAGCAAATGCTGGTTCCAGTTATGCTTTCAGTGACGGGGAAAATTCCTATTTGAGTAACAGGACCATTCCTTGCCTCTGTCCCTGTCCCTTACAGACTGGTGCCAGGGTTTGTTTTTGTTTTTTGTTTGTTTGCTTGTTTTTTGCAGGGGAGGCTGTCTTTCCTTGTCTGAGTGAGACTGAACGCTCCCAATATCACAGTATGGCTTAGTAGCCATATGACCCTGGGAAAAATACTTGGGCTTTTTAAACATCCGTTTCAACATTTTTCAAATAAAACCTACCTCACAATGTTGCCTTGAGCAGAAAATGAGATAAACTCTGTGACTTAATTAAGTTCACACTGAGACATAATGACAAATAGCAGATTTTTCTAAGATTGGATTTTTATATCAGAAAAGAGAACGTTAGGTTATTAATAATAATAATAACACAAATTTAAAACCAAGATGTATTTCTTCCTTCTTTTTCTCCTCTTTCTCATCCCATTGCTCCTTCTCCTTCCCCCTGTTTTTTGTTTTGTTTTTTGGGTTTTCTGTTTTTTGTTTTTGCTTTTTTCCTGGTCATTTCAATTCAATTAGCTATGGCCAAGCAAGTGGGCATCTGTGTGCATGGCAGTGTCAGCGGAGGGAATGAGGGCCAGGGCTATCTGCCAGGGCTTGAACATCCACGGAGTAGCAATGGCGGCCCAACGAGGAGTGTCAGAGACCAAGCACAATGAGCTTGCTGCCCGTGGTGCGTGGGGAGAAGCCAACACATGGCACCCCAAGTGGAGTAAATAGCATGTCCTTGCGAGGTGAGGGTGCCATAATGATCATGGCATGACCAGATTAGGGTGTGAAAACTCCAGAAAGGTGAAAAGGGTATTTGCGTATTGCGAGGATGTGTGCCTTAAAATGTTGGAGCCCCAGATGGGATGGTGAGGAAGGCATCTTTAAGGGACTTCCCTCTGTAAAGTGTTGAAGAATATTCTGGGTAAAGAGAGTGTTTGCAAGGGGTAACTGTAGGTGACAGGGGTTTGGGGGAATTAATTAGATAAGTAAGTACAATTAAAAAATGGGATTCAGGGCGTCTGGGTGGCTCAGTTGGTTAAGCGACTGCCTTCGGCTCAGGTCATGATCCTGGAGTCCCGGGATCGAGTCCCACATCGGGCTCCCTGCTCGGCAGGGAGTCTGCTTCTCCCTCTGACCCTCCTCCCTCTCATGCTCTCTGTCTCTCTCTGTCTCTCATTGTCTCTCGCAAATAAATAAAATCTTAAAAAAAAAAAAAAGTGGGATTCAGTTTCTTTACCACTGGAGAAAATTGTTACATACAGAGAAAGTACATGGGTATGAATTCTGAGGTGTTGGAATGGAACTGGTGGTGCTGGTGTGATCTTTTAAGGTAAATAGATATAAATGGATGAATTTATAAACAAATACAAAATTAAATATATATATATATATATATACACATATATAGGTGCATATATCCCCTAGATCTGTCCACCCAGAGGGCTTGAGAACAGCAACATCCTCATAGCAATGAGCACATCTTGTGTCCAGTGCTTCATTTCCAGACACAATTCTCCCCTGAAGGAAATCAAGGCTTCTTAGAAAAATGGCCGATTATAGGGCTGAGTCAGAGAAAGCATAAGAAGAGTCGGAATATCTAGTTGTGTCAAAACATAAGAATTTACTCAAATAAATGATAAGGGTCCATGTCGAAAGGACACAGACTACAGCTTAAAGAGACTCCCACTCACCAAATCTGGGAAACTTTAAACATCATCCATTAGTACAGATGATAATCAATTAAATAAAGTAGAACTGATTCATTTGTCCATAATGTAATAAACGAATGAATAAATTGAGGATGCACTATTTACATTGCCTCTAAGTACCCTCCTCACAAAATACGTATCAGTTCAAAGGAAATAAAACAGTAACTTTCCAGCGGAGAAGATAGTCAGAGACCACATTAATCAAACGGTCAAAGTTAACATCCCCAGTAACGGGTCAAATAGAAATTATGCACCACCTAACAGATTGCAGTGAGAACGTGGCATACCATTCATAATACTCCCGTTAAAGATGCAGGTAAACCCAAGTAGGGGTTACTCTAAAAAACAAACAATAACAAGAAAACCTCACAAAACTGACCTCTAGTCTTTAGAAGTACCGAGGTCATTAAACCCAAGAAAAGGTGAGAAATTGTTTCAGGTGAAAGAAACTAAAAGAGAAATAACCATTAAAGGCAATGAATGAACCTGGTCTGCCTCCCAGTGCTAGAAAGGATGGGCTAATTGGCAAATCTTGAAGGGGTCTGAGGATGAGATGGTGGTAATGTGTCGAATCAGTAATGTGGAAGGTAACAGAATCCTCTGTTAGCTTGCCAGAAATATACAACAAAGTGAGGATGATGGGGCATATCAGCAGCATGTTTACAAATAGTTCAGAGAACAAAAGTTTTTGCTCTGTTCTTGCAAATTTCATAGCATGGCAAGTTTGTTTCAAAATAAAAAGAAGGAGAAAACATAGTGAGAATTTACTGAATGCCTTGCTTCCTTCAATTACTTTACATATATTAATTTAATTTTTTTTGAAAAAAACAATTCAGTTTGGTACAATTATGATTTCTAGTACAGAGAAGATAACTAGGGCACAAATAATTAAATGCTCCATTCTATGTTTCTAAGAGCAAAGGACTAGAAAAATTGAGACAAAGAGGTCACAGGAAACTGATGCTGGAGGCATCATGAAATTCTGTTTGAACCAGAGAAACTTGAACTTCAGTCCCTGCCCCAGAAGTCTATGATTTGAGTCCAATTACTTAAAGATTCATGCACTGTTTCCTCATCTGTGCACTGAGTATATTTTATATGGATTTGTGAGAAAGAGATGAGCTAAAAAATATGAAATGATGAGCACAGAACCTGTCAGTCACAGGATATGTACCTGCTTTATGTTAGCAATTATCATGAATTCCAACAAGTGTCTTCCCCTCACAATCAACTGTGACCAAGATACTTTAAGGAGCAACTTGATGTTTTCACAGAGAGAACTATCATCAAAATTTTTTCCTATTCAGAAACAGAGCTTCCCAAAGAGCCTGCAGGATTTTTCCAGGTAGCTTTAACTCTGGAAACAGTGTTAACAGTGGAAACATTGTTGGACCAATTTCTCGCAATTGGGATTGAGAATTTTAAGTACAGGGTGTTTATCTTTACTAAAATAGAATTTAACTTATTTAATGGGGCAGAAAGAAACCGGTAGTACCTGGATCCCAGTCCCTACTTTACTATTTATTAGTACAGAATCGATTTTGCTGAATAAACAAAAGTGTTTGCATCCCAGGAAATTATAATTCTCAGAGTCTGCAAAGCTCTTTCATATCCATCATATCATTTGATTTTATGACCTACCTTTTAAGTTGGGCAAAGCAATCATTGCTATTCATAAGAAATTTATGCTATGAGAATCTAAAGCAAACAATATAGTTAATATTTATTGAATGTTTACTATATTCTAGGCACCATTTAAAGCTTTTAATGGATTGATTTAACTGTCTTACAACCCAGTGAGGTAGGTACTATTGTTATTCCTGGTTTACATGTAAGAATCTGGAGAATATATGAAGCCAGGGTTTGAACACTAGTAATCTGGTTTCCAAGGGCATCTCTTTAACAATACTACTAACCTTCATTTCTTTTTAGCAGAAGTTGCCTGATTTCCCAAGGTTTCATAGCCTGTGTGTGGCAGAGCTGCTTTCTGATTCCATATGTTTGTTATTCCATAGCTCTGTAGGTATGTCATGCTTTCTCAGTGACTGAACCAGAATAGGTGCACCTCTGTGTTCTGGTTTCAGTTGGAACACTGAATCTGGTCACATTTTAACCTAGTCTTCACCACTTTCTCCTTCAGTCTCCCTCCAACCCTGTCCCTGCCTCCGACCTCCCCATTCTATCCTTGGCTCTCACAGCTGTCTTTCCAAGGGTTTGTAGCAGGAGGAGCCATTACTCAATTTTGCTAGCCTCTCGGCTCCATCACTGGCCTCCCTGGGACTGTTTTCCCATTCACCTAACCTTATAGCTTCTTAATAGTGTCTCAGTGACTACCTGATGGCTTTTGGGTTGTGAAGGAAATAAATTGTCAAATAAAATATTCTTTAAAAATATAGATAGGAGGAGCTTGTGGATCTTATTTAAAAAATAAACAACAAACAAACAAATAGAAACCCTGATCCCTTTACAATTGAATGCAATTCACAGAAGTCAAATATCTTGACTCACTCCAAGAGGAACTGAGGTCTCTGGCCACTTTAGGTATCTATTTCACCAAGAGACAAGGGATGCTCTTTAGTACTATCATCCCCTAATCATATTCTACCGTATCTTCCAAGGAACCTTGCAATTCCTCATGAAGACTGGACTGTGGAAGCTTCCTTTGATATCTCAGACTTAAGGGAGCATTCAGATTAGTCCCTCATCTCTTAGGTCTTCCCTTGTCCCAACCCACCAGGTTGTCATTATATCAGCACCATTTCTAGAAGAGATAATGTTCTAAAGATTAGCAAATGTCTCCTTTATTATCATAATATTTCAGTCTAAAAGCTTAAAATCAGTTAAAAGAAAAAAAAAATGTGAGCAAGCAGGAAATTTGATGCCCGTCTATTAGACTACACTGTCACATTGAAGAAAATGATTGATTTCAACATACTTTTCTATTAAATGTGTACAATTACTTGCCTTGACATGTTCATTTGTTTCTGTTTATGTGTAAAGCAAGAAAGGGTCATACTCAAATACTTCAACAGACCATGATTTGGAACCGCCTACCTTAGGACATTGTTCCAATCGCAGCTACATACAACCTGGTATCAAGACACCATGTGGTTTCCCATGAGAAGTTTTCTATATATTTTGAGCACAAATTCTCAGAGAAGTGCATCCATTCTTATATTAAGTTAATGAGTGCCTAGGATTGGCCTTGTGAGTTGGCAAAGTCTTGCTTCCACCAGTTTATTATTTTTCTAGCTACATGCCTGAAAAATGAGAACACATTTAATAATTTTTAAATGCATGACAATGCAATTTACAGCCCAGCTCTATCCTCTAACAGTTTAGCTAGATATTTTATTTATTTAATACTTCATGCATGATCATTCTCTATCTTAAATCTGTCAGCTCTAATGGCTAAAGTCCCAAGGAAACTACATCTGTTGCTTATTATTTTACTATTTCTTATTCATGGATTAAAAGCTGAATCATACAGTGAGCTTTGATGATCTTTCAAGGTAAACTCATATTTACTTGGTTTTAATCAATGGAAATCTTTTATGCTGAAATCCAAATGCTTTTCTTTAGAGTTTTGGTTTGCTCTGTCAGTGTCAAGAGGTTCAACCCATCTGTGACCATGTGCTGTGCTGTGAAGATCTGGTTCTCATCCATTGCCCACACCATGGAAAGTTACACTGCCTTCTCACTTCCACTCTCCCCACCTTTAACACAGGGAACGTGCTGGGTGCTCATCTTCACTAGCTTAAGAAAGGAGTCCTGGCCCCAACTCACCCATCTTGCAGCTGGCCCAGAATTGAATTGAGCAATGCATTGCAGTGTATGTTTGATGCAAGTATGAGTTGCTTTGTGGTGGGATGATCTATCAGGGTATATAACCAGCCCATCATACTGACTATCAATTTTAGAGGAAGGCAATGCTTTTTTAAGCAAAATACATGAAGCACAAGTATTGGAAACTTTTGATGAATTATACCACATGAAATAAAGAACTACTGTTTATAGTATCTAGCAATACTATTAACAAAAGAAAATATAAACTACACTCTTGGAGAAAAAAATTGTACCACATAAAACTTTCAGTTGAGAACAATTGTCATTTTCTATAAATCAATAATATTAATAGAATTTAAGAAACAAAACAGATGAACATAGGGGAGGGGAAGGAAAAATAAAAAGATAAAAACAGAGAGGGAGGCAAACCATAAGAGACTCTAGTTAAGAGAACAAACAGGGTTGTTGGAGGCGAGGTGAGTAGGCGAATGGGCTAAACTGATGATGGGCATTAAAGAGGGCACTTGTTGGGATGAACACTGGATGTTATATGTAAGTGATGAATCACTAAATTCTACTCCTGGAAGCAATACTATACTATATGTTAACTAACTTGAATTTAAATAAAATTTTTAAAATCATAATAATAGTAAAACAACAACAGAATCAAAGAGAAAAATGAGCAGAGCACTATACAAGGTTATCATGAAAAAGGAAACTAAAAGTGTAATAAATACTTGGAACATTCTTCAGTCCTTTATTAATCAGAAAAAATGCAAATTAAAATGCCCCTCAGGAAAGGTGTTACTTTCTGACATTTTGATAACAGGTTTCACCAAGTGATTAACTTTGACCAACAGAATATGAGCTGAATGGCCATGTGTCATTTCCAGATAGAAGCTTTAAATACCAGCACATGGGTTTTTTGTTTTTGTTGTTGTTGTTGTTTTCCTCTGCTAAGAGAGTGGCGATGTTTTTAACCAGGTGCTACTCTATCTGTCTAGGTCCTGGAATAAAAGTGATTTGGAACAGTCCCAGCCAACCTGGGATGGACATATACTGTTAGAACTAAAGGGAATCCAGAGACTTCTTGATGTAAGCTGTTGGGATTTGGGTGTTATTTATTATTGTAGCATAAACTGGCATTAACTGACTGGTTTAATACACTAGATAAACACTTAGATGTAAGTATAATAAAACATTTATTAGAAACTTAGTGAAACACTTATGAGATATTTCTAGCAAGGCAGTTAATGATGGTACAAAATAAATTAATCAATAAAATAGAAACAACCCACAGGCCCATCAATGGAAAAATACACTGTGGTATATTTATTCAAGGTAATTTTCTGTGAAAATAAAAATAATACACACAATGGCATTCATAATTCTCAAGAGCACAATGTTCAACAATGAAGCTGGAACCACCTGGGTGGCTCAGTCGTTAAGCGTCTGCCTTCGGCTCAGGTCATGATCCCAGGGTTCTGGGATCGAGCCCCGCGTCCGGCTCCCTGCTCAGCGGGAAGCCTGCTTCTCCCTCTGCCTGTCGCTCTCCCTGCTTGTGCTCTCTCCCTCTCTCTCTCTGACAAATAAATAAATAAAATCTAAAAACAAAACAAAACGAAACAATGAAGCTGTATACAATAGAATATATAATGTATAATTTCATTTATATAAAGTTCAAAAACATGAAACAATAAATGTATTCTTTAAGAGTATAAACATATATGATAAAATCATAGAGAAATCAGAGGACTCGAAGACATAATAATAAGAGTAATGGCTTTATCGATTGCTGTTTGTGCCCCTAAAATCTCCTTGCTGACAGTGTTGACTACTGTTAATAAAGAGTCTAACAAACGCTGAGACAAAGAAACAAATGCTATTAGTTTAGTTGCAAGGTAGTATAGTGGGATAGTGAACCAAAGGAAGAAAAGGAACCACTAAGTGGGCAACTGGAGCCTCCCCAACTTCTCCAACTTTGGAAACCAGTGTAGCATACACAACTCTGAGTTGCTGCCCTCTGTGTCTGAGAGGCACAAAGGAGCTGGGATATTTATACACCAATTACTCTCAGTCATTGGTTTAGAGCTGGTCTCAAAAGGTGATCATTCTTTAGTATTTCTGGCTGATAAAGCAGATAGCAAGGCAGGCTAGAGAGGTTAGATAAAATCGTTAGCTAAAGAAATGAATATCTAGCATATGGCAGTTGGGGCAGTATCTGGTAGCGTGCTTCCTTGGGGGACACATAGAGTAAGCTAATTAAGATAATAATTTATGATTATGCAATATTAGAAACAAAAATAGAGATATAAACACAGCTATAGAAGAAAGTTTATGGCTAGTTTAATCAAATCTACGCAAATTATGGAGAAAACATGAGTAAAGAGATAATTTTCCTAAAAAATATAAATTATAAGATTCATATAAGGAAAAAGAAAATCTAAGCAGACCTACTGCCATTGAATAAATTGGAAAGTTCTTTAAAAAACAAGAGTCTAGGGGCACCTGGGTGGCTCACATGGTTAAGTGTCTGCCTTTGGGTCAGGTCATAATCCCATGGTCCTGGAATCAAGCCCCGTGTTGGGCTTCCCACTCAGCTGGAAGCCTGATTCTTCTTCTCCTTCTCCTGATCCCCCTGCTTGTGCTCTCTCGCTTTCTTTGCCAAATAAATAAAATCTTAAAAAAAAAAAGAGTCTAAAAAAAGGACTAAACCCAAGCAGTACAATAAGCTAATCTATCAAACTTCTGAAGAAATAGAGCCAATATAATTGAAAGTGTTAAAGAAAAAAAAGTTTAATCGGAGTATAGCTCTAACACATAGTGAAACATACAATAAGTAAGTAAAATGGTACTTGAGTGCAAATTGAACAACTCAATGTAAAAAAAAAAAAAAAAAAGAGGGCCCAAATATAAACTCATAAAATCTGCATATTTATTAGAAGACAAAAGTAAAATTGTTAATACATAAGGAAAAGACAGAGTATTCAATAAATCAGTTGGTTGAGTTCCCATTTAAAATACTAGTAACGGGCACCTGGGTGGCTCAGTCGGTTAAGTGTCTGCCTTTGGTTCAGGTCATTGTCTCAGGGTCCTAGGATCAAGTTCGATGTCAGGCTCCCTGCTCAGCAGAGTCTGCCTCTCCCTCTCCCTCTGCCCTCCTACCCGCTTGTGCGCTCTCTCTCTCTCACTCACTCTCTTTCTCTGTGTCTCAAATAAATATATAAAATCTTTAAAATAAAATACTAGTAACAGGGGCACCTGGGTGGCTCAGTCGGTTAAGTGTCTGCCTTCGGCTCAGGTAGTGCTCCCAGGGTCCTGGTATTGAGCCCACATAGGGCTCCCTGCTCAGCAGGGAGTCTCCTTCTCCCTCTCCCTCTGCTGCTCCCACATGTTTGTGCTCTCTCTCTGTCAAATAAATAAATAAATCTTAAATAAAATAAAATACTAGTAACAGAAGAAAACTTGTAAGACAATCGAAAGCTTAGATACTAGTCATAAAATCCAGAAATCACAAAGCAATTGTCTTAGCATGTTACAACTGTTCAAATAAGTTACTCTATTAAAAAAAAATTGAATTATGAAAATAACATCAAAGAACAAAAAACAATTTGAAAATTTGTTTTTGCCACACCTAAAACATGCATTGGGATGATTTCCTTACCAAATAAAGAACTTACATGTCAATTAATGAAATATCGATAACCCAATAGAAAGATGTATAAAAATAAAGGCCAGGCAATAAGAAAAAAAAAAAAGTATACATACATAATTTTTTTCCAATCCTTTCATTAAATAAACATAAAACAAAAGTAAGTAAAACTAAAATAATAATGATATACACAGACTATTACAGATAATAGTTTTAATAACACATAATGCTGGCGATGATGAAAGGCACCAGGAATTTTCTTACATTTTCAGCAGATGTGCCTATTGGGGTCATTCTATATTTTGGTAATATCTATGAAAAGTTATCAAAAGCTTTTTTTTTCAAAAAATTTTATCAAAATTTAAACTCCATATAGTTTTCCCCTAGACAGTCCAATTTTTAGAATTTTCCCCTAGTTTTATTCCCACACGCCCCACAAAAGATATAGCATCGTTGCAGTAACAAGTACTAGAAAGATCCTAAATAGTCATTGGTAACAGGCCAATCAAATAACAGAAAGTGCATCCATGTATAGAATATTATTCAGCTGTACAAAAGAGTAACTGAAGTCTATATGGACGATAAGGAGTCATGTCCAAAATATACTATTATTAGAAAGAAGCAATGAATAGAATAATGGGTAAGTTTCTGATATTTTTTTAAAAAGTTTGTGACTGTGCATATAAATATTTATTGGACAATTTATGTTAGCTGCCCACTCTTGCAATGCTGTGTCAGGCCAAAAATCATTGACACCTCCATTAAAGCACATGATGGGGAAATTCATAATTGGAAGGGAGCCTGAAAAATCCAAAGCAAAGGTAGCAAATATTCATTGGATATAAATACTAACAATGTTCATCCCGGGCTTACTGGGAAACTGGGAAGTCAACAATGGGAGGAAAAGCTACTGAATTGTTCTTGTTTACCCTTTCACCCAGTATAACTTTTGTGCCATGGATACTTTTTATATCACTCATAACTTGAGAATGAAAGCCACGGAAATGAAATCTGGAATCCTTAATCTAAACTATGAATTAGTTGACTCAAAGCTGGAAGAAGAGTCTAGAAGACTAATAGGAGTAAAAATCAGCTTCAGAAAGACAAGAAGTAGGAAACCCAACAATTAATGTCTAGCCAAAGAGTTCCAGTCAGAATCACAATTTAGCTCACATTTCTGCAATGAGTAGGCACCAAAACTAGACAAGGTCAGCGAAAAATTCTCTAACCATCCTCTATGAGTTTCTCATCCCTGTACTGCTGGCTACAGGAACAAAGCTCCAGATAGGAACGGCAGCTGAATAAAGCTAGGACACCTGCCCTGCCGGACCGCTAAGGGCTTTATATGAAAAGGATAATGCCCTTTCTGTTTTCATACCTGAAGGCTGAGCACTGTGTTCCCCTAACACCACACCACGGTTGGAGATCCCACTAAAATAAAGTTGACATGATATGCTAAGAGAAATAAAACTCAATCCCTACAATTATTTTTCTCAAGTAAAAAATAAAATTCTGTTAAAAATAGCTTTGGCAATTAATGAAACGCCAACCAGGTTTCTGCAAAATGGTCTTGCATGTCGTGGACATCTGTATTTCTGAGTTATTTCAACGTAAGGATATCCTGTAGACAGCAGGGATCACATTGATGTAGTCAGAGAATTCATTTTACTCAGTTCTCTTCGAGATGTTAATTTCTCTGTCCCACAGAGATAATGTTTTAGAATAATGTCTGGTGTGATTTTTACTCTTTTTAGTTTCATGCTGTTCTGAATGTTTAAAAAGTCCTTTTAAGCAATAGAAGCTGCCATACTCACTTAATCTTCTTTGGCATCATATACGTTACCTATTTTAGAGAATTATCTTCACTGTCTCAGTGTGTGTTTGTCGGATTTGTATGTGTTACGTTAATTCAGCAAGCCATTACTTCTCTCCTGATTTCCTGTGGAGCCTGTTCCCTTCAGTGGGGCCTTTCAGCCCCCTGGCTGATCTCCTGGGACACTTGCATTTCCAAGCACAGAAATGTTCCCTTTGCACATGAAATAGAGTCCACTTTTACTTTGAGCCTGACGTTTTGCCACCCGAAGGCCATATATTGGATTCAAACGTTTCTCATTCTCTGCCCCAAGGCAGGAGTCTCAAAATTGCATTTTGTTTGTCTGTCTGTTTTATTCTGATGGCCAGAATGATGCGGAGAGAGGAGAGGATGCAACAAAAGCTGGCACTGCCTTCAAGCCCCTCCCTCGCCAGTGTCCTAGTATCAGGAACCTGGAAAAGTTGCTCAACCTCCCCAAGCCTCAGAGTACACATCTGCTCATCAGATTGCTGTGAGAAGGAAATGGGGTTGCTACACTAAAAAACAAACAAATTTGACAACATTTGCCTCATGATCAGTGTCCAATAAATACTCGATGTAACTGTTATTGACTCAAGTATTACTATTAGCGCAGGGTGCTGGACGAGGTAGCTACGGGCATCTGTGTGGCACGGGGGAGAAAGCACAAACAGCACGGGCCAAGTGGTGAGGAATGATGGCGGGTGGGGTGTAGCCATCAAGAGGAAGGAAGGTCACCCAGGAGCCTATTACTTACCACACACACTCAAATTTAGAGCTGGTCTGAGTTTAGGGATGAAACTTGCCAGTAATAGTGATAAATACGATAAAAACAAAAATAAAGGGTTTGACTTTGGCAACAACTATGAAAGTTTAGAAACTGAAGTTGTGTGTGGAAGCACACTGCGCTACCACCACCCCAAGCTCGCCCCTTCCAGCCCTCACTGCCCCACAGTGGTTGGAATAGACATTACTGGGACATGGTTACCTGGGCAGGTACCCTGTGATTTGAAGGTGAAACTTAATCTGTGGTCTTTGTGTTGTGTGTCTCCTCCCACCGTGTGGTAAGCAGGAACACTAAAGGATTGCATGTCAGACAGGCAAACCCACCAGGTCTTTCTTTCTCTCTCTCTCTCTCTCTTTTTTTTTTTTTTTGCCATTCTATTCTTTTTCTTAGAATGTTATAAAATTCTCCATCTTAAAAGTATTTCCTTGAACATATTATTTGCAGTTATTTTAAAGCCTACGTGCAATATCGTCAATGCCTCAGTTGACGATGACTTTTTTGTATTGTCTTTTGTTTTGTTTTGTTTTGGGATTTGGCTATTTGGTCCTGTCTCTTGTCACACCTGGGAATTTTACTGAATGGTTGATATTGGAGATGAGGCACTGTTAGAGACTCAGGATGGTGTCTTAACCCACAGAGGATTCAGTGTTCTCTGACAGAGTGTGAGTCTACAGAGCAGATCATCTTGACCCAATCAGACATTGAGATGATTTTTGGATGAATTTCAGTGTTGCGGAGACTTGGTCTATTTCGTGTGCCTTAACTGAAATCCTGGGGTTTGTAATAGCACCCTCCCCTGCACAGTGAGAATACAGAGAGTTCTGATGGGTGTTTAGACTGTCAAATTCTACCAATTCCACTTCTTGGCCTTTTACCCAATGTCATTAAGGAAGTAGCAAAAGTCTTGAGGGTATAAACAATGCAGGATGGGGGTTCACCTCTCCACTTTGCTCTGGGATCTTGACTCTTCAAGCCTTTGTTCTCTTAGGAGATAAGAAGGCCAAGTTTTGCCTCTCTGGCCTCATGGCTGCCGTGCTTACAACTCGGAGCCTCCACTTTCTAGAGGATGTATTGTCCTGTGGCTCAAGGAACAGTAAATACCTCTAGAGAAAAAAAAAAAAAAAATGTGTGGAACAAGGGGCCCACCTCACTCTGTTACACTTCTGTCCAGGATCTTGGACACTCATGTCTTGTCTGCTTGGCTGGTCTCATTTGCACCACCTCCCTCCCCTTCAGGTGGACTCACCAACTTTTAGAGTCATTCTCCAGGTGATATTTGGTGTAATAATATATACCCATTCCTTGACAACATGGAAATCTTTTTCAACCTCCTCTGTTTCACTACTTTTTCTTTGGGCTGGAGCAGTGGGAAGAGGGGATCAGGTTAGGATTGTCACTTCTTTTTATTTCTCCATCAACCTTCCTGTATTGTCTCTTACTTTTTTTCTTCCCTATATCAGCATTGGGCAGCCTCAAGATTCCTCTGAGGTATGTGCGTGAGATTCATCAATACAGAGGGCAATAAATAAGATCTCTCAACCTAAGCATTTGCCCCAAAACAATCTGTTTCTAGAACTCTGCTCTAAAATATCCAGTACACATAATGAAAGGAAATATTCATCCTTTGAGCCTAAATCTATAATTATTTCTTAACATTAAATTTATCAGAAAGAAGGAGTTAAGAGTCATTGTCAAGTAGGATACAATCATTACTGAGTTCTTTGCTTCAATGCTATTTAAAAGTCCCCAAAACTTTAGCCACAAATTAAGATATATAGATATATTAACATATGTATATTTCCTGTTTCCTATAAGCCAAGAAATAGATATATTTAATATTTTATTTAATTGCATGTAATATTTAATTTTTTTCATGGGATTCTCAGGATAATCCTGTGTACTATTCCCGTTTCAGATACAGGGGAAATAAGTCTCAGGAATATGATCTACCCAAGTCACCCAACTATGTGTGTGCTTCAAATCTACACCTGATTACAATGGTCGTGAAGTATCAGCCATAACAAAATTTTTAAAAATTTGCAGGGAACCCAAATACGCTGTGAGATGTTAAGAGGTTTTCTGCTCAAAGAATTGTTTCTATAATCAAATAATTTTGCAGTTATACAACCACATACTTCTTGTATTATGCATAAAGCTCATCAGTATATTCTCAGCTTTGAGAAATCTCCCTTTAAATACCCACCATTTTTCAGACCTACTTGACCACAAAACCATTTTCTCATAAGATACGAGACAAAAATGTTTCCAGGCCTTGCTGTATGTCTTTTAAGGAACAAAATTAGCTCCCATTGAGAACCACTGGCATAGATAGCCATCTTTCAGGTGGCAGTCATTATTGGAAGTTTTATATGGTTTTCTAAGATGAAACTGGTGTTATTTGCAGGGACAGAATAAAGCAGGTCCCTGTATCTTTAAAAGTGGCATCTCTCCCTCTGTGGGAGACTATCTACAGTAGAATTAAAATATCTTGAGTGTTTGGTACCTGCTAAGCCCTCTCACAGAGAAACTAGCATATAGGGGGAAAGAGAGGTATGTGGCAAACCAGGACATCTTTTCTTGGGGTAGGGAACATCAATAGTGGAACTGTATAGATAACAAGCTGGGGCAGCAGGGGGGTCAGTGTGAGGACAAGTCAAAGGAAGAACTCAGAGAGAAGATCTTAACAGAAAGCAACGTAACCAAAAATAGGTCATTGGGGGTGAAAAGGTTCACAGAGGGAAGAGGCCGATTACAAAGGCTAGGTATAGCTCTCTGGGCAGGGTCGAGTTCACAGGTAGGGGTGCTGTTCATTTGTATTTGGAGAACTGTGTGTCCATTAAAACTATCATGTAGGGGGATGAATACATGATCAGGAAAATATAATTGACATTGATAAATGAAAAAAGTCACCGATCAAAAAATATTCCCCATGAGTTTACATTTTGCAAAAAATAATATTATATACATAAGAAACAATAGCTACATACACAGAAATATACAATAATGTAAAGAGTGATGATTTCTGAATATGGGTTCCTACTGAATTTCATTTCTTCGGGTTCTCTATATTTTCCCAATACTTCTACATCTAGTCATTTTCTTTTAATTAAGAATATACTTTAAGACATACAAAAATATTAGTCAGGATTGAGTTGTAAGCTGAAACGGTGTTTGAAATAGTCAAAGAAATGTCACAGGATGACCAATAACGATGTGTGCCTGTGTGACAATCAGGGATTTTTAAAAAAGAGCATACGAGTCCAGAGGTCCTTGACCCCTGCTTATCTTCTCTGTTGAAAAGGTTCTCTGCCCTTTGAGTTGTACATAGTTGCTGAATAGGAACTAAATTCAAAGTGATGATCAAATTAATAAAAAATTGGCTAAATTTAAAAAGTGGCTAAATTTCTCTTTTTTAAATATATAGAATAGTTTCTTTCTTGCTTGCTTGCTTTCTTCTTTCTTTCTTTCTTTCTTCTTTTTCTTTCTTTCTTTCTTTCTTTCTTTCTTTTTCTTTCTTTCTTTCTTTCTTTCTTTCTTTCTTTCTTTCTTTCTTTCTTTCTTTCTTTCTTTCTTTTTCTTTCTTTCTTTCTTTCTTTTCTTTCTTTTTCTTTCAACTAACCATGCTCGAGGAGAAAAAAGAAACAGATGAGCTAGCTAAGTGTCTACAAATAATAAGCCTCAGTGTAAGTAGGTACTGAATGACTTCTGGGTGATTGAATAAACTCTACAATGCTAGAGAAATGGGCTTTCTTATTTAATCCTCACATTCTTGGAGTGGGCTCTTGTATCACCTTTTGCAAAATAGGAAATCGGTTGAAACAGTTTAAATAACTTGTTTTAGTTACACTCCTAGTAAGTGCCAGAGTCAGGATATGAACCAAAAGTCTTGATCTTTCTCCACTGCATCATGCTGCCTCCTAAGTGGAAAATTGTGTCTTGAATGTGTGTATTCATTTCAACCTCTTCTAGGGAGGAAAAAAAAAAAATCTTTATTTTCGATGCTGTCCTTAAAGCCCAAAGACCTGCTTCATACTTCACTTCTTTTTCTCTAGGCCCTTAAAGAGCCAACTGAAGTGAGCCTAAGATCAGTGGGACTTCAGCTTTAATGTTTCAGCACAGCTCACTCATTGGATCTGCAAACCCCATTGCTGAAGAGTGAAAGTCATCAAATTTCATTTCTTGTAACATTAGTTTAGAAACATGTTTTCCCCTCTTACCAGTTAAATTGTCTTTTACTTTGTAAACTGTTTCTATTTTTCAAAAATTACATTACAATGTGTTCAATTTTAACCACACTGCTGCTCAATCCTTTATAAACCCAAATAAAGAAATAGTTATATAACCAAGAAACATCAAAAAGCGAATAAAAAGAAGATATTGTTTCAGATAGCTCTCCATTTGCTGAGGACGAAAAAGCAATTTAACATTTTATTTTTTATATGTATTATTGCATTATTCTTTTGTTTACCTTGTCACAAGTGGGAGCCTGATAGCATCTGTCACCCTCCCACAATTTAATTACATATTCCATGTCTTTATTCTCACTTGGCAGTGTCTTTGCTTGCCTAGCTCTACCTTCTCCACCACTTCCAAGTTCCCATCACATGATTTTTGTAATTAAGTGAGCGGCAAGTTAGCTACCTCCATCCTTAAATTGAACATTTCATCGTTTTAAAGCACTTCTAATAAACTTCTCTGAATCTGAATCCCCATTACTTCCCCATCTTGCCCTGATGACTCAATTATCTCCTCAGGGGAGAATCTGTTCAATACCAAGAATTACCTTTTATCCACAGAGGGGGGACTTGAAACAATGACTCTAAAACCCTCTTTCTTTCACTCTATGTCTTCAATGAATAATTTATATTTGTGACAATCTGTTTTCTTTCTTTCCTGACTCCTAGTTTTGAAAACCATAGAAAGGATACATTCACCCCATCTCATTACTTACCACACTGAATAGAGAAAGCTGCTTCTATCCCAAATGCCCCTTGGATTGACCTTTATTCACAGTCAAAAGGAAGGAACTCATCTTCTCCCCATTGTTTTAATGTTTTCCTTTCCCTATTCAAATATTTGTTATTCATTAAAATCTACATAAGCTTTCAAAAAAATCACAGCATTTTTTTGTGGTAGCATTTACTTTTCTTAATATGAAAGTATTATAATGACAATCATATAAAGAAATTAGAAAATGCAGAACGGAACAACTATAATCTGCCCTTAACTCCATCATTAGTAGATGACTCATGGAAACTGCAATCATATAAACAAAGGAAAACTATGGAGACAGTAAGAAGATCAGCCAAAGGTTCTGGAGGAGGGATGAGTAGGCAGAACACAGAGGAGTTTTGGAGCAGGGGAAAAATGCTCTGCATGGTAATATAATCATGTATATAGGCCATTTCAAGGGTCCAAACCCATGGAATGTACAACAGCAACCATGAACTCTACCGTAAATGATGGACTTTGGGTGATTATGTATCAGTGTAGTTTCATTGATGGTAACAAATGTACCACTCTGGTGGAGGTTAGGTATGTGTGGGCAGGGTGTTGTTTTGTGGGGGTCTCAATCTATCAATAATCAACGCTATGGCTGGGCTGGACCTTGTGGTTCTTAATATGATTGCAAGATGCACTTCAGCAGTAACCATCAGGAAACTTTGAAAACATCAAAGTTTATTACTAAAAGGGTTCAATCTCCCCCCCTTCATTTTTCCCTTCCTACCACCCAGCCACCCATCCCTCCCACCTCCCCCCACTCCAGCAACCCTCAGTTTGTTTCCTGAGATTAAGAATTCCTCGTATCAGTGAGATCATATGATACTTGTCTTTCACTGATTGACTTATTTTGCTCAGCATAAAACCCTCCAGTTCTATCCACGTCATTGTAAATGGCAAGATTTCATTCCTTTTGATGGCTGCATAATATTCCATTGTATAGGGCACCTGGGTGGCTCAGTCATTAAGCATCTGCCTTCGGCTCAGGTCATGAGCCCAGGGTCCTGGGATCGAGTCCCACATCGGGCTCCCTGCTCTGCAGGAAGCCTGCTTCTCCCTCTCCCGCTCCCCCTGCTTGTGTTCCTGCTCTCGCTATGTCTCTCTCTGTCAAAAAAATAAATAAAATCTAAAAAAAAAAAAAAATATTCCATTGTATATATATACCACTTCTTCTTTATCCATTCACCTGTTGATGGACATCTTGGCTCTTTCCATAGTTTGGCTATTGTGGACATTGCTGCTATAAACATCGAGGTGCACATACCCCTTCGTATCCCTACATTTGTATCTTTGGGGTAAATACCCAGTAGTGCAATTGCTGGGTCATAGGGTAGCTCTACTTTCAACTTTTTGAGGAACGTCCATACTGTTTTCCAGAGTGGCTACACCAGCTTGCATTCCCACCAACAGTGTAGGAGGGTTCCCCTTTCTCCGCATCCCTGCCAACATCTGTCATTTCCTGACTTGTTAATTTTAGCCATTCTGACTGGTGTGAGGTGGTATCTCATTGAGGTTTGGATTTGGATTTCCCTGATGCCAAACAATGTTGAGCACTTTTTCATGTGTCTGTTGGCCATTTGGATGTCTTCTTTGGAGAAATATCTGTTCATGTCTTCTGCCCACTTCTTTATTGGATCATTTGTTCTTTGGGTGTTGAGTTTGGTAAGTTCTTTATAGATTTTGGATACTAGCCCTTTATCTGATATGTCATTTGCAAATACCTTCTCCCATTCTGTGGGTTGTCTTTTGGTTTTGTTGACTGTTTCTTTTGCTGTGCAAAAGCTTCTTATCTTGATGAAGTCCCATAGTTCACTTTTGCCCTTGCTTCCCTTGCCTTTGGCGATGTTTCTAGGAAGAAGTTGCTTCGGCTGAGGTGAAAGAGGTTGCTGCCTGTGTTCTCCATTAGGATTCTGATGGACTCCTGCCTCAGGTTTAGGTCTTTCAACCATTTTGAGTCTATTTTTGTGTGTGGTGTAAGGGAATGGTCCAGTTTCATTCTTCTGCATGTGGCTGTCCAGTTTTCCCAACACCATTTGTTGAAGAGAGTGTCTTTTTTCCATTGGACATTCTTTCCTGCTTTGTCAAAGGTGAGTTGACCATAGAGTTGAGGGTCCATTTCTGGGCTCTCTATTCTGTTCCATTGATCTATGTGTCTGTTTTTGTGCCAGGACCATACTGTCTTGATGATGACAGCTTTGTAATAGAGCTGGAAGTCCGGAATTGTGATGCCACCAGCTTTGCTTTTCTTTTTCAACATTCCTCTGGCTACTTGGGGTCTTTTCTGGGGGAAATCGGAGGGGGAGATGAACCATGAAAGACTATGAACCCTGAGAAACAAACTGAGGGTTCTGTGGGGGAGGGGGTGGGAGGATGGGTTAGCCTGGTGATGGGTATTAAAGAGGGAACATGCTGAATGGAGCACTGGGTGTTATACGCAAACAGTGAATCATGGAACACTACATCAAAAACAAATGATGTAAGGTATGGTGATTAACATAACATAATAAAAAAATATATAAATAAAAGGGTTGGAAATTCCACAGCACACCTGGGACCTCAAGGCAAGGTTGGAGGTAGAGAGAGACTGAGAGCACATTCTGTTTCTATCTATTGGGGTTGAGGGTTGGGGGGCTAGGGTTTCGTGGACTCACTCTTTATGGATTAATTTAAAATATAAGAGTGGGAATTTAAAGCAAGGGAAGAGAAAAAGCAATGGTCCAAATAGTAACTAAAATCAATCAAGATCTCTAAAACAAAAGAGCCTCAGTTGGGCAGGCAGCCTGGCTCTTTATCTGGTCACATGGCTGGTGATGGGTTTATTGGAGACAGGGGTCTTTGAAGTGGATGTCTAGACAACCAATGCTTAAGTCAGGCACTTGCATTACCAAAACTAAAACCAAAATACACACACACACACACACACACAGAACAAAAGTGTCAGGGCTTACACTACAGAAGTATATGAGAAATATCTGTACCTTTCCCTCAATTTTTCCATGAACCTTAAACTGCCTTAAAAAGAAAAAAAAAAGTCTCTAAAAAATCCATGGTAGAACATACATGCAGCACTGTTCAAAACTCCAAAGTGATAAAAAAGTGAAATAAAATGGTATTCAAAAGAAATTTAGAAAAAATCATATAAACACCCAATAAATTTGAAGTCATCTCTATAGTATGTACAAATAGTATACTGTCTTTTTTACCCATTGTATTACATACTTTTAAAATCTGATAGATTGTATACATTATCGAAGCTCTTAATTTACTCTAAACACACGTGGGTTGCTCAGAAATTCCTCTTATTTGGGGGCATCAAATAGCTTTAAAAGAGCAGAATTGTAGTGACAGATGTTCAATATTTAATGAGCATGTACCAGATGCCGACACCGTGTTAGTGCAGGGGCTACAAAGACTCATATGATGCGCTTCCTCCGCTAACTGAGGCAAGGCAGGAAGACTATACATATGGCACAAAGAAATAGGTCTTATAATAGCACATGTACAAAATATGATTTAGATTCAAAAAGAGCCTTTGTTGAAACATCTTTTTCTCAAGTAAGTATTGTTGGCTCATGTCTATGTGGATACAGAGAATCGAAAATTATCACATATCCTTATTGTATCATTTAAAGGAAAGTATTTATTAAAATATACTATTATTTCTCCAGAATTAACTCTGGATTTGGAGTCTCATTCATGCACCCCAAACCTTCTTTGATGATAGACAATTCTGTGAAGTTGGGTGTTTATTCTTGAGATCCTTGATGATTATTGCATCCTTCTCAAAGACCTCCACTAGTTCCTTATTGCTGACAAAATACACATGCCTTAGGCAGGCATTCAATTCCTCTAAAATTGAGGCCCATTCTTACTTTTTCAAACATATGTTTTACTCCTGCCTCCCAAGCCCTATGGGTCCAATTAAAGAGCTTTTGTTGCATCTTGTTCATGTTAGGCTCTCTCTTTGTCTTTTCTATCCTGTCCCCTCTGTCTGGAATCGATCACCCTATGTCCACATGTCCATATGGCTCCCACCCTTAGCTTGACCAACCCAGGCGCCCAGTCCTCTTGGCTGAGAGTAATTGCTCCTGCTGAAATCTCATGGCACCTGAATGGTGTCCCCTTCCGTGGAACATGCACCTCACCTTCCGTGATAGATGGAGAGATTCTTGAGAGGAAACCCTGACAGCCAGACACCTCTTCCTCACTGCAGCACATAAAATTGGAACATAGCTGTTGAATGAGTGAATGAATTAATTTCATTTCCCTTTGAAAACATTGGACTACTATATTGATTTTATTGGGCTTTCAAATAGAAAATCATATAGGTTATGAAGCAGACTGAAACATGAATTAAAACTCAGAATATAAAGAATAAAATGTGTGATATAACCTATGCAAATAACAAAAGAAGCCACAAAATAATCCTTTCAATTTTTTAATAAGAAGCACAGAAATGGGGCGCCTGGGTGGCTCAGTTGGTTGAGCGACTGCCTTCGGCTCAGGTCATGATCCTGGAGTCCCGGGATCGAGTCCCGCATCGGGCTCCCTGCTCAGCGAGGAGCCTGCTTCTCCCTCTGACCCTCCCCCCTCTCATGTACTCTCTCTCATTCTCGCTCTCTTAAATAAATAAATAAAATCTTTAAAAAAAAAAAAAAAAAAAAAGAAGCACAGAAATGAGGACAAAGATTCAATATTAGAACGTGTCGGAGAGAAAAAGAGCTACTCGTTCATCTCTGTCCAGATGACTTATCTTTAACTGGCAAAGCAGAAACACTATCGCTCAAGTGCTTTTAAAGCTAAGGTTTTGAGGCTGTCTAGCATGGTGAGGACAGCACTAGAGTTAACAGAGACTTACGTTCCCATCTGGCTCTGGTATATACCATCTGGAGACCTTGTACAATTCACCTGACCTATGCATGTCGATTTCCTCACAGATAACAGCAATGGTTTCAAGCATTCTTGGAGGAGATCAATAAAGGTTAATACTGGTAAATGTCCCTAATAAGTTACAAAACCCCTAATGCAAGAGTAAATCTTATTGAAACAAGGGTTGCACTAAAATCATTTATGGGTTGGAAATAATTTTTTAACAGAATTAAAAATATATCTGGATATACACATCTAGAGAGCTAATAATGTACAGCTTGATGACTATAGTTAATAATACTATATTGTATACTAGAAAACTTGCTAAAAGTAGATTTCAGGTGCCCTCACCATACACACACATACACACACACAGTAACTATGTGAGCAGATGGATATGTTAATGAGCTTGACTGTAGTAATCACTTGCTATATATATATATATATATATGCATATCAAAACATCATGTTGGGTAAATACTTAGTGGTGCAATTGCTGGATCCTAGGGTAGTTCTATTTTTAACTTTTTGGGGAACAAACAGAGGGGTTACTGGAGGGGACGTGGGTGAGGGATGGGCTAGATGGGTGATGAGCATTAAAGCGGGCACTTGTTATGATGAGCACTGGGTGTTGTATGTAAGTGGTGAATCCCTAAATTCTACTCCTGAAAATAATATTACACTGTATGTTAACTAACTGGAATTTAAATAAAAACCTGTAAAAAAAATCATGTTGTACACCTAAATGTATACAATTTTTATTTAAGAAACACTGAAAGAAAGAACATGTGGTCTACAGTAGCAACAACATGGGGTAGAGGGACATAAAAACAATAAGA
Source organism: Neomonachus schauinslandi (assembly GCF_002201575.2). Classification (NCBI taxonomy): domain Eukaryota; kingdom Metazoa; phylum Chordata; class Mammalia; order Carnivora; family Phocidae; genus Neomonachus; species Neomonachus schauinslandi. Next base: position 195,326,928 of record NC_058404.1, read on the forward strand.
ACGATAGATGATAGTAGTCATAATCATAACAACACAAATAATGACTGCAAATATAGGCAGGTAATATATATTTTAAGAGCTTTATGTGTATTAACGTATATATCTTTTTTATTTTCATGAGTGTTTTTATCTTTATTTCAAAATCTTTAAACAGGTTTTTATTCTTAATCCAACATAATTCCTGATTTGCAAAGATCTTCTAGAAATTAAAAAAACATAGTCTTAGGAGAAATCACAAACATGAAACTTAACATCACACAGACTTTGAAATATTAACTTTATGTTCCATGTATACAGTTTAGTGGGAAAGTAAGTGACTACCAGACCTGTTTCAAATAGAGATCTTGTCTCCCAGATTGAAAATTGTCAGATGTGATTTGGGGATTGTCTTTTCCCATATTAATTTAAAATGAGAACACAGTTGATACTGAAACAGAAAATATAAACAAACAAACAAATCTGGGAACTAAAAGTATACATTTCTTTAAAACAAGAAAGGGAACATCAAAAACTCTGAGACCCATCTTTGTGTCAAAAGCCCTCATTCAGCTGCAGCCCTGATTGGCAGGCAGGCACACTGTCCTCCTGTTTGAACCCAAGCATCAGTTTGTGTTTGCCCATGATTGTGTGTGTTAGTTTTGATTACTGTTATTTCTCCTGAACAATTCTGACTTCACAGTGATGGTCCTGTCTCAGCTGAAGGCTGCAGCTGTCTAAGAGAGGATTGTCTACACTGCCCTTTGCTTTCGACCCCCTACGATAACTCTCTTTATGCCACCTTTCTCTCATGAAAACCCTCAGATGAATACCAGAGACTTTCACCTTTTAAAAAAGATAATAGTCTTTCCATCATTGAACAACTGGCTTGCAAGTTGTAGCACTCTGTGCATAGCAGAAATGTCAGGGAATGGAGGGGAAATTGCACAGAGCAAAGGCTTGGAAACAGGGAGACACAATCTTCGATCTTAGTGTCACCTCATTGACCTTGAAAGAATCACCCCTACAGTGTTCAGTTTCACTTTCTTTATCTGCGATATGGAAATAGATGGGAGCCATGATGACTGCAACAGGTTGTTGCCAATATCTTAAAGTCTGTGAGATGTTAAGTTTCATGTTTGTGATTTCTCTGTTTCTTAAAGGTCTATATGATCTATGCCAATCAGGAATTCTGTTGGATTAAAAAAAGAATAAAATCCTGTTTAGAATAAATAAATAAATATTATATGTTTATGTGTAACTGTAAAATTACACACAAATACAATTTATTACTCTACAAAAATGCTATTTTAAAAAGATTTTTAGGGCGCCTGGGTGGCTCAGTTGGTTAAGCGACTGCCTTCGGCTCAGGTCATGATCCTGGAGTCCCGGGATCGAGTCCCGCATCGGGCTCCCTGCTCAGCAGGGGGTCTGCTTCTCCCTCTGCCCTCTTCCCTCTCGTGCTCTCTGTCTCTCATTCTCTCTCTCAAATAAATAAATAAAATCTTAAAAAAAAAAGATTTTTAAGTCTAAGTTTGGGGGTGAAATTTTTTAAATCATCAGATGGCAAATACTTTGGAATTTCTGTGGCTAGTGACAATGAACAAGGTTGAAGAACCTTGGTCTCATCAACTGAGGAGAGCAAAGTGTCACTGGTATCATAAGGAAGCAGATCAGGAGGATCTAAGATGCCTGACTCCACCTGGCTCCGGAACAAAACAGTTCATCTTCAGTCCTAACTGCTTACAGAAATCTCCATGTAATCATTGGCTTCTGCATGACTTCCTAACATCGGACTCATAGCAGATATTCCCACATCTGGGAAATGACCCACACGTTATATCCGATCATCTGCATTAAAGAGAATGTTAGGGAAGAAAATTTTTTTCTCTATCCATCAAAGTTTTTTTTGGGATGGTCGTGTGAATTAAATTGACATGAGACAGAGTAAAAGGAGAAAATCAAATATATTTACATACCTACTGAGCATCCACATAAACACATAAACAACGAGAGATTCCAAAGACAAGCAAAATGAAGTATAAATGTCATCCTGAACTCAGGAGAAGGGGGTCAAGGTCTGGGACACCAAAGGGAAGGAAAACAATTAATAGGAGGATTGAAAAGAGTAAATGTTTGGTAAAAAAAGTTTGTTGGGCCATCCAGAAACACGGGTCACAGAGAGGAATTTAACGAGCAGACGTTGCGAGATTCCTCCCTGTCTACTATCCCCAGTTGACATTATAGTGTAGTTATCTGTGGTGACAGCACCCCTCCTGGAGCAGATCTTCTACCTAAATTCTCTTCGGCAGTTAGTGGGGGAGGAAAACACCACCAACAGCAACTTCTTGATTCTTCTGTTTCCTAAAATAATCAGCCTAAAATAATCCTTATGCAAAAAAGACACATTTTGGGGTGGCAAATTTTGCTCCCCAACAAGCACACGTCTTGGATTTGGGTCTAGAAGTCTCAAGCTGAGCTCTGCCCTGACACTAGCTAGTTTGTGCATTTGGCAGAGTGACTCCATCTTCCTCAAGCTCACTTTTCTCGTTTGCAAAAATAAAAATAAAACACCACAAAGGATTGAAATAATGATCAAGTGTGATAGCACAAGTAAAAGTGCAAAATAATTGCCTGATAACACACATTGAAACAAGAGTTAGTCCCTTCAAGAGATGCTGCCACTTCCAAAACTCTGTGGGACTTCCCATTTGGTATTGCCTTCAGAGGACTGAAAAAAACAAAAACAAAACCACAAATTTCATAGTGCTGGGTAGAATTTTCAGTAGTGGCTTTGGAAATTTTTCTGATAATCTCCAGCACTGGCTTGTTGGCGAATGCTATCTTCACTCTAACTACTGGGGTTAAAAGCAAATGCCAGCATGCAAATAGGTGACAAGCCCAAAGGCACTTTACTTAAGGTTGAGGCAGGTTGACTGTTAGACTTTTGGAAATAGAATCAAATAGAATCAAAGCAAAAACTACTTCTTTCTCACTAAACTTGGAGTGAGGTTTAGAGAACTCTAGCGTTTGAATTCATATAGGGCTTGTTTCCAAATTGCAAACATTCTGTTTCAGTCATTCTGTGTTCGGCTCATGAATCTGTATGTTCAGCAAGCTTCCTGAATGTGGCTGATGCTGGTTGTCCAAGACCCATGGGCTACATTTGAAGAACAGATGCTTTATGGCATTTGTTCATGGGAATGATGGCTGTACCCCTATGACATCAAGATGGTGAATTAAGTCTGCCCGAGTAGGAATCATGTTATCTATACAGGGTAGTGGAATCAAAAATATACGAAAATGGTACAATCTGCTGAGGCATCTGGGATTGCTCATTTCATCATCTTGTGCTTTTTTCAGGTCCTGAAAGAATAGAAACAAAGTTTGATGATGAAACAGCTTTTAAAGCACAACCAAACCCTGGCATTTTATCCCAGCTGGTGAAATAAGTCCTTCAATGCATTTTAAAATTCTTATGCATTATTATCATGGCCTCCAAATTGTACAACAAAATGAATTTAAAATGGAGTAAAGAGCTAATGCAAAAAAGGAAAATAAAGGAATTTCAAAGTTTAATGTATATATGTATATTTATGTAGTAGAGAAATATATATAGTGGAGAAATTATATATATATTAGAGAAATATATATATATAGTAGAGAAATTATATATATATAATTTTTATAGATATATAGTTTTTTCTCTACTATATATATATAGATTCTACAATATTAAATTTTTCTACACAATAAAAATTTCATAAATATGTTAAATGACAAATCACAAACTTGGAAAAGATGTATTATGTATGGAAGATTACCTAAGATATGATTTCATAGAAATCAGTGTGTAAGACAAAAGAAAAAAATGGGCAAAATAGGGCGCCTGGGTGGCTCAGTTGGTTAAGCGACTGCCTTCAGCTCAGGTCATGATCCCAGGGTCCTGGGATTGAGTCCCGCATCGGGCTCCCTGCTCTGCGGGGAGCCTGCTTCTCCCTCTCCCACTCCCCCTGCTTGTGTTCCTGTTCTCGCTATCTCTCTCTCTGTCAAATAAATAAATAAATAATCTTTAAAAAAAATGGGCAAAATATAAGGACAGAAATAGCAAAATGTTACTAAGCATAAGGAAACTGTTCAATCTCTTTATTAGTAACAACTGATCTTCTGAGAGATGCTACGGGAACATAATAAAATCAATACTGGTGTCTTCAATATTTTTCCTCTTCTCTGCTACACTTGGCACAATTTGGAGCTGAGAAGCAAGCAAGCTTTCAGGAGGTGATAGCACCTGAGTTGAGTCCTGAGGATCGATAGAAGTCAGTGAGATGACACACTTTGCAGGCAAAAGCAAATGCCCCGCCGAATGAAAGTCTGTGAAAGGAGCTTATAAACGCATGCCGTTTTGGGTTGCTGGAGTTTGAAGTGCAAGGTAGAAGTGCCTGAGGATGAAGCTGAGAGGTTAGTCAGGTTATTAGAGTCCGGAATGGCATACTAAGGATTTGGACTTACAGAGTAGGTGGGGAGATATTAAAACAAAAAGACAAGGGGAAAACAAAACAAAAAAGCACACACGTACACACACACAGAAAACAAAACGAAAGCAAGGGACTGGAAAGATCAGGCCATCTATGACCATTTCTTTACTTCTTTATGCCTGCATCTGTTTGTGTAATACAAGTTCATTGAGCATTGACCATGTAGCCCTTGATTTTCATCGTCTATTGGTCAAATGATGTCATTCCTCTGTTCGATATCCTTCCTTGTATGTGTTTCCTTGTTTGCTTATTTTCCTACCTCCCTCAGTAAAAGTCATCATTGTGGAATAGCCCCCACAAGGCTACTCACACTTATATGGAAAGGGAAGTCAGATGAAATTGAATTTGGGATAAATGGAAGATGAAAGGTTATTGATATAGCTCTTGGTTTTGTTTTAGTCTTGGGAGGTGGATCACCAGGATGAAATGAAAGGTATCTCCCCACCCACAAAGCCCCAACTGAACCAGACATCTCCCTCCCCTTCCTCCCTCAAATTTCTGTCCTGTGAATTTTTATCATCCAGGAAGGATTTAGTTATGAACTCATTGCTTTTAAGGACAAAGGGGAAACTTGCTTAAGAAGGTGGCAGCTCCTAAGACTGCCCTGGCATTCTGTAGTTGAGAACTCTATTTCCAGTAAACAGTGGTATGAGTGCCTCTTGCCTTACCCACACCTTAAAGGAAAATGTTTGCATTTGAACCTGAAATTGTTGAGGAATGCAATTGCCGCCCCTGGGAAGGGGCGCTGTGCACCCAAGCTAAGCATGGAGGGTGTGCAGTCAGTTCCCCACAGGCACTGAGGAAAGACCTGAGCCCCTAAGAGAACTGAGCTTGTGAGTATTTAGGAGGGACATTCTGCCACAGCCAGAAGCAACCCAATCACAATCAGGATGTGTGGATGATTCAACACTTCTGGTGTGTTAATTTCCTAGGACTGCCATAACAAATTTGCACAAACAGGAATTTAGTCTCTCATAGTTCTGGAGGCTGGAAGTCCAACACCTAGATGTTGGCAGGTCCAGGTTCTTCCTCAAGACTGCAGAGTAGAATCTGTCCAATGCCTTTCTTTTACCTTCAGGGGGTTCCTGGCAATCCTTGAAGTTCCTTGGTTTGTACACGTCCCCTCTCCAATCTTGACCTTCATCGTCACATCACATGGCATTCTCCCTGTGTATCTCTGTCCCTGTGTCTCTTCTCTTCATATAAGGACATCAGTCATATTGGATTAAAAGCCTACCCTACTCCAGTATGACCTTATCTTAACCTGATTGCATCTGTAGAGACCCTTTTTTTCTGAATAAAGTCACATTCACAGGTACCAGGGGTTAGACTTCAACATATTTTGGGGGGATACAATTCAACCCACAACGTCAGAAATGTCTCATTTTCTGGATGAAAGTCAATGTGCTCTTCTTTTGACCTGCACATACTTCATGGGTTCATTGGTAATCCCTGGTAGGGGGGGGGTTCTGAGGGAGGGAGACTAAGACACAGATTCAATATGGCAGCTAGGGGTCTAGGCCAGATCTAATGCCATTAAACTAAGAAAAGAGACTATTTTTACTGTACATTATAAAGAAGTCCTAGTGATTGCAAGCAAAGGCAAAGTGAAGGGGATACTCTCCACCACTATAGATGATAAACTCTGTCCTGTTAATGTGTAGCATTCACTCCCTGACATCTGAAGAGGAATGTAATGGTGTGGCCATCAATGGGCGCCCCATCTTGAGTTTTCTCAGATCCAGACAAGGGCTCGGAAGGCCTGGATTCCAGTTCCTGTCTTGCCACTTACTAGACGTGCTACCTGAGAGCAGTCTCTTAAATACTCCATGTCCTGATTTCCTCAGCTGAACTCTGGGTCTAAAATGCCTAATCCCTGTACCCGTCGAGTTGTACCCTGTACTCCGTGAAGCTCAGTAGAGACAATCCATGCTAACTTCAGTATGAGGCTTACAGCACTATCAGACTGCTAAGAAATTATCCACACAGTTTTTTCTCCCTACATCTTGCCTTGTTCCAAAAATAATTTGAGACCACTCTAAGTATCTTTTCTTACCTAACAATATGACTTGTTTTGAAATGTTATTGCCATTCCAGCTAAATTATCATTAAGTCGTTAAGCCTAAATGCTGTCCCTTAGCTCTCAACCCAGGATAATGGTCAGAAAACCTGTGGTGCAGTAATAACAATTTTTAAAATATAATTAAAAACCGTAATGATAATAATAATATATCCATGTGAGACGCAACTCTATGTCCTTGAGTTCATCAAAATCCTTCAATAAAATACTATAAACACCTTTTGACAAGGTTAAACATTTTAAAACACAAATAAATACCTAGTTTATTTAAACATAGTCACAATTAACAAATCTCACCCAGTGCCAGGAAAGAGATAAGGCTGCCTTTGGTCTCCTAGAGGGTTAGTAAGAGTCCAAAGACATGAAGATGGATGCTCCAGAGCCAGGTTTTGTACCATATGTCTTTGATTTCTAATCCCATGCATAAATTCAAGCTTTAAAATTCTGAAGTCCTAGAATTTTTTTTTCTTCTAACTTCACTGCACATAGAAAGCTTGCTCACATCCCATTTTTTAGCATCCACCTTTTTAAATTATGGATTATGGTGGATCATGATTATGGATCATGGAATGGATGGGTCATATTATAAAACACCATTTCAGAATCTTTCTAAATAATTATTTGACTTTTGTTTTCTTATTTGACCAAATGAAATAATATCTTAAAGTAATGAATCCCAAATGTTAAACATCTCTTTATTCCTGCAATGTCCTACTAAGCTCTGCCATGGAGCTTTATTTTGAAAATGTACTACCAATTGTGTTTTGCTCATTTTTATTTAAAGTTTACCCATTTTATTTATTTATTTATTTATTTATTTTGATTCAAGTCCCATTTCTTTTTTTAGTAGTAAAATATACATAACATAAAATTTAACACTGTAGCCATTTCAGGTGTACAATCAGTGACATTAAATACATTCACACTGTTGCACACACATCACCACCATCCGTTTCCAGAACTTCTCCATCATCCTAAGCAGAAGCCCTGTACCCGTGAGACTAACTCCCTTTCCCACACCTGTATCTCCATCAGCCCCTGGTAACCTCTGTTCTGTTTTTGTCTCTATCAATGTGCCTGTTCTAGGTACCTCATATAACTGGAATCACACACTCTTCTTCCTTTTGGGTCTGGCTTACTTTGCTTAGCATAATGTTTTAAAGTTTACCCATTTAAAGTCATAAGTGGGAATAGAGTAAAGTTTTCTTTTCTTATGCCATCCTTGTCAGTTCAGCTACAATGATTGAGCTAGTCTCAAACATGTACTTGCAAGCTTCCCCCATCCCATTTTTTTTTTGTATGATTGGCAACAATTTGTGTAGCATGTAAGTAATTTGTTACTTGAATGTTTGAAAGCACTTGGCTGTGCTTGCCTAAAGCAGACATATTTTGAGGTATTTTTTGACAGTCTTAAATTGTCTCCTTTTCATTGATCTATTCAATTTTTCTACGTTCTTGAGTCAATTTATGTAATTAATATCTTGTTGAAAATTATTCATTTTCTTGAGATTTTCAAATATATTAGCATAGATTTGAATCCGCTTATGCTTCAGACACCTTCTGTGTCTATGGTTGTATTCATTTTCCCTCTTCTAATGTTTGAGTACTCTTTCATTGTTCTTGATTAAATTCTCTATAAACCATATCCTGGATCAGATTCATGTTTTTATCTTATCTTTTTTTTTTTTTAAGATTTTATTTATTTCTTTGAGAGAGAGAGAGAGAGCATGACTGGGAGAAAGGCAAAGGAAGAAGCAGACTACTCGCTGAATGGGGAGGCCAGTGCAGGACTCAATCTCAGGACCCTGAGAGCGTGACCTGAGCTGAAGGCAGATGCTTAACCGACTGAGCCACCCAGGCGCCCTATTTTTATCTTTTCTTAATTTTTATTTTTTTCCATTCTTTTCCTAGAATTCTGAGAAAATTTCTCATTTTCCCCCTTTACTCTTTCACTATTCTTAACTGTTCAATCTGTTCCACTATAGCAATTACCATCTTTCGTGAGTTTAAAATCACTTTGACAAAAATGGTTTCCTTTCTATGTAGCGTTTCCCAATTTCACACTATGCCTTCTCTATAACTACTTCTTTTAGTTTCACAGATGAGTTAAAAAAAAAAAGCATACGTTTCCTCATGTTATAACACAGATGAGTATAGGAAATAGAGTTTCTTCATATTCTTCAAAACATCTGAATGTCTTCATGAACCTTCAACTTGTAACAAAGGAAATAAAATTACTGAACTCAGTCTAATCCAAAAGAATATAGTATGACTTATAATATAATAAACTGGGCCCTTAGGTAAAATGACTAGTCTTTCAGTTTCTAACCATTTTCTCTTCTCCAAGATGGGATCTGAATTATGAGTTTGTGTGTTTAGAATAGTGAACATGGTATCCACACCGTTCCTCCACTTTCCCCTAACCTTTGTGGGGAGGATCCGTTTCCTGCTCAGGTGACCTCTGAGCTACAACTGCCCAGCCCCTGCAGTTCTGCTCCAGAAGACGGTGCCTGGTTTAGCTCAACCTGGGGTTCTACTCTCTGTGTAGTAGCTTACGCTAAGATAATCTAAATTGAAAGTTATTTCCAAAAATAGTAGGTATTCACATCTTGCTGAATTAGAAATTTTCTATAGTATTTTTTATTTTTTTTCAGAACATCTATTTTGTAGGAATATCATTGTTGTTATATCTTAAATATGTGTGTCCATGGTTTTTCTCTCCTATCTTATCTTTGTACAGCGTCATTTATGCTTTCTTCAAAAAAAGTGGTTGGGTTATGCCAACAATGATAGCCTATTAATAATAGAGATGTTTATTTTCTCCACCCACACACTGTCTTCTTACTTCTAATAATACAACTTCTTTCTGGGGGAGATCACATTCTATGTTGTGAGGGAAGCATACAGTCACTACTATTCCCTTGTCTACCATGAGCATGGGGAGTTGACCACAACTGACCGATAATAAGTTTGCCCCATCCTCTAACCCAGAGCAATTTGTACAGGCATAGATCTGTAACCTGTTGTTGGCGGATGCTAAGAAGCATTATAATGTCTAAGAAAGACATAAACTGGAGTTTCCTGAAGTCATTTCCTCAGCCAAATGGAGAAATCTATATGCAGAAGATAAAAGGCAACCCACAAAGAAAACAAAGTTGCACGGAGTTGAAAGACAAATGGGGGGACTTGGTGCTATTATTTGAGATTCCATCCCCACAACACCACACCTTAGGTTTGGTACTAAACCCAAATCTGCCCATGTTCTTTTCAAGTATATACCAAGAGCACCATCTCTTGTTTGTAGTAAGGTAGTTTTAACTGACTTTTCAACACTATTAACCGAAAGAGTTCTGACAAATAAAGTTCTTCTATCTAAGTCTTATAGAATAATGTAGGAAGAGAAGTTAAGATCAGATTTAATGCCCTTTGCAAATACTTCACTCAACTGGTTGTAAAATCTGGAAATGAAGTTAAATTGAGGAGGCGGGGCAAGTTGGAACACAGACCTTCAGTTCTTTGTTTACATATATTTTTTTGTCTGCTTTGTGGAGGGCCAAGAATTGGTATGCCTCTACCATTTGTCTGGTATGACTGGCCTCATTAAGGAGCCAGCAAAAAAGTTGCCTTTGCTGGAGACCACCTAAGAAAGGGTGCTCACGTCAGTTAGAACTGGTAAGGAGGTCACAGTGCAAACTCATTATCCATATGGTTTCAGCACGACGATGACTTCTTAGTACAGTTAATGACATCAAAATATGCACCCCACAGTTTGCCCTGTCCCTGGCCCTCCCTTTGGGTTATTTCCAGATAGTAGCACTCTGCTTGTTGCCAGCACACAGATCTTTTTACAGTTGGGTGTTGTCTGGCAGGTGCTTTATTCATTCACGTTCTTTCTTTGCTATACTTTAAAAAATTTGAGCTTTAAGAATATGGAGAAACTTCTTTATAGGTTCACAGTACTGATAGATTTCTATTTTTATATTCCATAATTCATTTCTATGAGCAATTGGGAGAAAAAAATGAAGACCAAATCAATTGTATCCACTTCTTTGCTTTGCTTGGGATTTCCCTAGAACATTTTTCAGAAGAAAATCTTGGAAAACATTTACAGCTTCTTTCATAAGTATTTGTTTATTCAGCTTTTCTACTACTTATTGTGACAATTTGGGCCGTTTATATCTTCTGGAAAAGAAAGGGTCTTTTTCATTAGGATTTTCAAATTTAACAGTACAGGGTTATACATTTTATTTGCCAATGATTATCAAATTTCTACACTCTCTACTGTTATAGATAGATAGGTAGATAGATAGATAATCTGCCTATCTTTGATCAATTGATCGAGCTATCTTATTTCTTATTTTCTGAAAATCTCTTGTTTCATTTTTATGAACCCAAGTAGTCAACACGGCATCTAATTCATAAAGTTCTACTAAAACCCTGATCTTGAGGGCACCAGGGTGGCTCAGTCGGTTAAGCATCTGCCTTCAGCTCAGCTCATGATCCCAGGGTCCTGGGATCAAGTCCAGCATTGGGCTCCCTGCTCAGCAGGGAGTCTGCTTCTCCCTCATCTTTTGCCCCTCCCCTGCTTGTACTCTCTCTCTCGCTCTCTCTCAGATAAATAAATAAAAATCTTTAAAACCCTGATCTTGAATTTATTTTTGATTTACGTAAGTTTGCAAATAACATTTTTATTTCCTTTGATTAACTTTACTTTGTTTATTTTTATTTTTTTAAGTCTAAAATTAAGTTCGAAACTCCTCCATTTTTATTCATTGTATAATTACAACTTTTAGAGTCAGCTTTTTTTGGTTGGCACCAGCATGAATCCAATTTATTCAACTGATCAGCAAATACTTGATCACCTACATTATGCCAACCACTCTGCTAGATGTTGGAATTACAATGACAATAGAATGAAATATAATGAAATAAAATAAAATAAGAAAATAAAATAAGAAAACGGTCTCTTTTTAACATGATGTTTCAATTTATGTGAAAGACAGAAAAAAAATGATAAAGGACTAGTTACATATTGCTAGACATGTGAAAGGAATAAAGAGCACTATGGTGGGAATAGAGGGCTGGTTCCTAACTTATATAGAATAGTCTTCACATTATGTCAGGCAGACGAAAAGTGCTGACCTAAGGCTTGACATGGATGGGACTTCCACAACCAGGAACTTAAGATTGGTGTAGCTGGAGATGATGGGCAAGGATGGGTTTGCATGAGGTGAGATTGGTAACATCAGCCAATCCACCTGGACTCCCTAGTGCCTCCATAAAAATCCCCACTTTCCTCTTCCTCATCCCTGATTTTCAACTCCAACATAGTGTCTTCCAACATTGTCAAAAGAGGAACATCACCTCTTATATTCCCAGAAACACAGAGATAGCAGACAGGACTTCTGCAAATTCCAATGAGCACACCTGCAAAATAAATACCTTTGTCTCTCTTTCTTTTGCAAAGGAGGAAATAGCATCTTGTGTGCAGTGTTCATTCCATGTTTGCACACCCACCTTCTTAGGAAATCATTTCATCATTTTAGATCCATTTTCTCTTACTTTCAATAGCTCCTCTCTACTTGCTCTTTTCCTTCCTAGTTAAGTATACTAAAGTCTCATATAAATAAAATGTTATTTTAGGTTCTCATTTCTCTCCAACTATTACCTTACCTCTCTCCTCTCCTTCAGAGCTAAGCTTTGTTTAAATATATATCTTGAGTACTTTATTAAAACTCTCTTTTACATATTTCCAATATCCCTCTTGTAGCTAAAACCATTAGACAATTTTAATACCTTAACAATTACTTGATATGTGCACAGCATTTGGCCAACAACTTTCTTCAAACACCCCCTCTGCTCAGCATCTAGAATACTGAGGATGTTCTACCCACTGTCTGATCTCTTTTAATTTATCTTCATCGTGATTTCTTCCTTGCTCACTTTGCCCCTTAAATGTTTGTGTTTCTCATGGTTCTATCCTAGAGTTGGTTTTCTTCATTCTTTCAACTGTTCTTTCCTGTGCACTCTTCTATCCACTGGATGATCTTTCTTCTCCACTGGCTTCAATTTCAAGCCTTTTATAAGCACATCCTGCCATCTACTCCTGGACCACTCTTTCCACACATCTCTCCCGGCATTAAGTTTCACATAAAGACCTACTTGTATACATTTGAACTGGGTGCCTCCTGGGTACATTTCTCTGGGTGTGTCTAATTTTGCTGGATCACTGTCTTTCCACTGCTATCTGCTTGTGCTCAAGCACCCTGTCTCTCATCTAAGCTGTTCATTGAACAGGAACCCTGGATGTTGTCTATATGTCCTCTTGCTTCCTTAACCCACACAGTATACTACAAAGCCACTGATTCTATTCCCCAACTTCTTGCCACATTACTTTGCTTTAACCCTTTGTTATACCATTCTCCATGTCCTTCCCATCCTTTTCCATTTACTGATTCCAAGATTTTTGTTGAGAGACAATTATGTTCTAAACATTATTCAAGTTGCTAGGGATATCAGAATAAACAAAACAGATGATCTCTCTGCCCTTATGGATTCACACTTTAGATGGGAGAAGGGACAATAAGCAGTAGGTATGGTACATTATTTAGCGGTACCATAGCACCTGAAAAACAAGGTGGTCAGAGTAGATCTTGGAGAGTAGGGGACATTTGAACAAAAACTTGAAGGGGGCAGTAGAGTTTAACTAGGGAAATAGTGTAGTGGACAAAAAAGAGCCCATTAAAAGTCCTCCAAACCCTGTGGAGATGTGCTGGGAGCAGAAAGGGAATTGAGGAGAGTAGGAGGAGCAGTTGAGAAGTCACAACTGTGGAAATAATGGTATTTATAGCTTTTAGGCATCATGAGAGTATTGACTTTTACCTTGTGAATGATGGGGTCATTTCAGGGTTTGAGCAGAAGAGTGACACCATTGTATTTATGTTTTAAAATAATTATGCCTGTTGCCATGCTGAAGATAGATGCAGGGCAGGCAGGGATGGAGTCAAGACTTATTGTGTTAAATCTTCAGTCATTTTCTGACCCTCTTTTACTGGATACCAATGGTGAGACAAGTTCTGGAGACCATACATATATTTTAGAATTCAAACCATCAATTTTAATGGCCTGCATTGGTTTGATTTTCAACCTTGTTTAGAAGTTCTAAGTAAATGTATTTTCAGGAATGCTCACTTGGTATTGCATTAACAAGATTATATTCTATAGGGCCTCACTACTCCAAAGATGCAAATGGAAAACCAATAAAATCTGAAACACACTTTGAACTAAAAGGCAATGTACTTTCACAGACTGGTAGTAATACTGCTTTAATGATGTTTTTCTGCATGTTTGGTGGACCAGGCAAAGTATATTTTTACAATTTTAATTCTGTAAAGAAAGTCTTACCTCAAATCCCAATGCAGAACATGTCAGTGTGAAATTTTCAGATGCTAAATTAGTCAAGGCTTCCTCACTATCATTTCTTTGGACCTTCTACAAACTGCCAATATACCTGGGCTTGATTTAATCTTCAAATTCCCCATAAACATACACTCACCTTCTCTGCCATGTTCACATGTGAAGTTTCCTCTCTTGGTCCGGGAATTTATAATAGCCTGTCCCCAACTTCTGTTTTGAAAAGTAACAACATTTAATTTTAAAATTCTAATGACGTATTAGTACTGTAGTGAACAATAGTTAATATATATTAATTAGGATTGAAAATATCTAAACAAATTTCCTAAGATGATCCTTATAGCTACCATGAAAAAATACTGAAAGAAATTCTTGATTCACTGATTTCTTTTTTTACCTTCTTCTTTTAATTATTCTCCAATATTTTAGATTATCTTTAAAAATTGATTTTTTAAAAATTAATTAATTAGAAAAACATTTTTCCCTAAAGAACTTAATTCTTATCAGATCCTGGAGAAATGGAAAAGAGAGACAAAATGACCTAAGAGAAACATCCTAAATTTATCTTTAATATTTTTACTTGATGTGATGTTTAATTTTATATCCTAACTTATATCATAGTCCAGATATTTGCTCAAACTTCATTCTTGATATTTCTGAGGAGGCATTTTTTTAAATGAGCTTTAACATTTAAATCAGTAGACTTTGAGTAAAGCCTTTTACTTTCCATAATGTGGGTGGGCCTCATCTAACCAGTTGAAGGCCAGAATAGAAAAAGATTGATATCCTAAAAGAAAAGGAGATTCTGCCTGTAGACTGTCTTCAGATTCAAAGTGCTGCATCAACTCTTCCCTGGGTTTCCAGCCTGCTGATTTTGGACTTGCCAGCTTTCCCAATTGCATGAGAAATTCCTTGAAATCTCTCCCTGTGTCTACACACACACACACACACACACACACACACACACACAGATTAACCACCTGAGGTCATGAATATTAATTATGTTGATGGTGGTAATCATTACACAAGTTATACTCATATCAAAAATGACACATTGCACACCTGAAATACATATAATTTTTATTTGTCAATCATACCTCAATAAAGCTAGAAACATAAAAACAAAAAATAGAACAGAAATCAAAACCCTGTCTGGTTTGGTAATTACAAAAACAGGCTCTGTGAAATATCCTTGTCCTCCTGTTAACCTTTGTATCCAGTGGTCTTCATTTTAGAGATCCCTATTTCACTGATCTGCTAAATCAGCCAACTGTTTAATCATTCATTAAATGACCATTTATCGAGTACCTCTTACTCTCGTGTGCAGGCTCTATTCTTGGGGGTAGTAACATCATGAGATAAGGTCAGGCATATCCTTGTGGAACTTATATTCTACTTATAAAGATAGACATTATCAAATAAATAAATAAGAAAAGTAATTAAAAATGATGGCAAGTATTTAAAAATAAATAAGCAAAATCCTGGGAGACGGAATAACTTGAAAATACTATTTATTTATTTATTTATTTTTTTAGAGAGAGAGAGACAGAGAGCGCATAAGTGGGGAGTGAGGAACATAGGAAGAGGGAGAGAGAAAAACTCTTAAGCAGGCTTCACACACAGTGTGGAGCCCAACCCGGGGCTCAGTCTCACAACCCTGAGCTAAAATCAAGAATCAGACACTTAACGAACTGAGTCACCCATATGCCCCGAAAATACTTTAAACAGGTTGTTCATGGAAGGCTTCTTTAATGGGAGATGAAAGTTAACTACAGAGGACACAAAAATTCAGCCATGAGCAGAGCCAAAGGAAGAACATTCCAGGCAAGTGCAAAGACCCAGAGTGAGGCAGAGCTTGACATACCTAAAGCTATAGCCAAAAGTCCATCACCTGAATAGGGAGACAGTGGTACAAAATACAGGGCATTGTGAGGCATGTCATGTGAAGCAATTGATAGACATAAAGCATAAAAGAGATGTGGATCTAATGCCATTGCAAATTTACTCTGACCGCTATATGGATAACACATTGGAAAAGGGTAGGAATGGAGGCTGGAGCTGACTACTGCAACTCCCCAAGCAAGAAACGATCATGAGCTGAGGTTTGGTAATTAACAGTGGATCCTTAGGGCACTTTTACTCTACAAAGTGCAAAACTGGGAGTGCCCCAGAAATACCCTGCCGTAGTTTCACATCCAGAGAAAGTAGTCTAAAAATCATGGGAGATATAAGAAGAGTAGACTGGGAGGTGTCTTAAGGCTTTCCTTGATCCAGTTAAATTTAAGGAATCAAGATACAGAATTAGCTGAAGTGTACTATAAATTTGTAATCTGATTATAATATTTGGATGACAGGATTAGCTAATCTGTATCAGTTAAGAATATTTCAGCTAAACTGTGTGCCAGAAAATAGGTTACAGTGACTTAGACAAACAGATAATGATTTTGTCATGTAAAATAAAATTCAGAGGTAGGTGACCATTGATTTGAGTCAGTAATTCAACAATTTTAGAGCCAATGTACTTTTTGCTTTCCACTCGTGGTTGATGTGGTTGCTATAGCTCCAGCCATCACATCTACATAAGTCTGTATTCAAAGCATGAAAAGGGAGGTGGTGAAGATGTGGACAGCTGCCTATCTCATTGACAAAATTGATGCCAATTTATCAATGCCTCAGTGTGAGGAAACTTAGAGAATCACTGCAGTGTTTATAAATTTGAACAGAGAACTTTCAAAAAGGAGAAGAGATTTTAAAACAACAAATCTCCAGTTGCCATATTTGATTTGAAGTTTTATTTCAGGTTAATAGTCCAATATTACTACAGTGGGTTTTTAACATAGGTCACTGCACAAATCAGGGAGGAAAAGTTTTAATAAAGATGGGCCTAGTTTCAAATGATAATTCAAACTATGCAAACATTTCAACTTTTTCAAAAGATATTCCCTCTAGAATTTGGTGTCTTACTTTACCCAATTTTGTAATAAGGAATAAAATATGGTTTTTATAAGAGACCTAGAAACCTATCTATTATTCAATAAATCTTAGATCTATTTTTCCCTTCCATGTATCTATATGCATTCCCAGTAACCCGTTTCTATTTTATAAAGCCATGTGGAGTATAAATGTAATAAAAGGAATAAAATACAGTAAAGACTCAAGCTTAAACATAGGTAAAACCAACTTTTTCTGTACATGTTTCTCATTCTTTAAAATGATAAGCCTAGGCTGGGCTATTCCTTCAATTACTGGCAATGTTTAGATTTACTTATTTCTAGAAGATTATTTCAAGACAAGATAAAAGAACACGTTTAGGAAATCTTGGGACAGCTGTATCTGGGTAGCTGGGTAGAACAGATAATGGTATTTGTTTGGTGAATTTCTTGCAATATTAAGCAAAAAGAATAATACATTGAATTTGTAAAAAGAAAAAGAAGTTTCCTTTCTCTTTGGATACAATTATTTTATTTATTTATTTATTTTTACTGGAACTGAATCCAATTTGTAAGAGAATCTATGAGTCCTTGAACAAAGGGGACTGGGAAATAGAGTGGACAATATCTTGACTATATTTTTACAAAATATCAGAATGCAGTGTTAAGTGATTGAATCTTAGAGAAAATATCTCCAGAGACAGAAAGAATTACCAAGAAATTGTAATCGAGTAAAAGCAGTTAGTTGTGTGTTGGTGACCCAGACACTTTTCTATTTTTCTCCAATACTGAGACCCAGATACTTCTCTGAAGCTCCATCCAAAACACTGAAAGCCTAGCTTAATACAGAGGTAAAAATAGATGCAGCTTCTTATAAAAAAAAAAAAAGAAAAGAAATAGTTTTCACCCCAACCTATCCACCAAGACTGAGAGATATTAGATAATTAAAGCATCCTTTCTATAAATTCCTTCATTAATTCAGAGACATAGTATGAGGTAATTGAGATCCTTTTTGAGTTGACCAAGCATATCTAAGATTTATTCATTTTATAAGAGAATGCTATTAACAATATGCACCTATTAAGTAGATAACTTAGATGTAATAGAGAAATTTCTAAAAAAAAAAAAAAAACACAAGTTACCAAAACTGATTCAAGAAGAAATAGAAAATCTACAAGACTTATTACACCTTAAGTGATCTGAGTAATCAAAACCTCTCAACAAAGAAAAGTCTCGAATCATATGGCTTCATAGTGGATTTTACCAAACATTTGAAAAAGAATTAATAGCAATCCTTCCCAAACTCTTTCACAAAATAAAAAAGAAGATAATACTTCTAATTCATTCTGTAAAATAAAATTACCCTAACAACACCAAAGACAATACAAGAAAACCACAGACAAATATCCCATATGAATATAGATGAAAAGATCCTCAGCAAAATATTAGCAAATCAAATCTGACAGTGTATTAAAAGGATTATAGACCATGATCACACGGGATTTATCCCAGGAATGTAAGGGTGGTTCAGCATAAGAAAATAAATCAATGTAATACAGCACATAAATAGAGCATACGGGGAAAACACATGATTCTTTCGAATGACACAGAAAGAGCATTTGACAAAATCCAAAACCCTTCCTAGATAAATACATACAAAACGCTAAGAATAGGAAGGAACTCCCTCAAAATAACAAGGACACATCCAGGGCTAACATCATTCTTATTGGTGAAATTCTGGAAGCTTTTCTTCCTAAGACAGAAATAATACAAAGGATGCTTTTGTCACTGTTATTTAACATTGTACCAGAAGTCCTAGTCTAGACAGAAGAATTTACGGACGGAAGAAAGGAAGAGGGAGGGAGAGAGAGAGAGAGAAAGAGAAAGAGAGAAAGAAGGCAAGAAGGAAGGAAAAAGGAAGGGAGGGAGGAAAGGCATCCATATTGAAAAGGAAGAAGTAAAACAATCTCTATTCACATATGACATGGTCATATATATGGAAAATTGTAAATAATTCACAGAAAGTCTACTTGAGTTATTAAACAAATTATTACAGTTTCAGGGTACAAGCCCAATATATAACAATCAGTTTTGTTTCTGTGCACCAGCGACAAACAATCTAAAAGAGGTATTTTAAAAATACCCATTTTATTTGCAATAGTATGCCAAAGAATTAAATACCTATCAATAAATTTACCAAGAAGGCGAAAGATATATACTCTGAAAATGATTAAACATTACTGAAATAAATTAAAGAAGACCAAAGAAATGAAATAATATTCTGTGTTTGTGAAATGAAGAACATAATATTATAAAGATTACCAAATTATCCCAAGCATTCCACAGATTAAAGGCAATTACTATCAACAACTTTTTGCAGAAATGAAAATGCCAACCCTCAAATTCATATGGAATTAGTAAACAATAGTCAAAACCAAATTTAGAAAGAAAAAACAAAGTTAGAAGACTTCTCACACTGACTGATTTCAAAATTTATTACAAAGGTACAGTAGTCAAAACTGTGTGGCATAAGATAGATGGAATAGAATTGAGAATTCAGAAATAAACCCATATATCTATGGCCAATTGATTTTTTGAAAAAAAGTGTCAAGATAATTCATTGGGGAAAAAAACAGTTTTTCCAACAAATAGTAATGGAAAAACTGGACATCCACATGCAAAAAAAAAAGGAAGAAGAAAAAGCAGGACATCTACCTAACACCATAAACAAAAAATTACCTCAAAATGGGTCAACACTCTACATAAAGAGCTAAAACCATAAAACTCTTACATGAAAATGTAGAAGTAAATCTTTATGATCTTGGAATTGACAATAGATTCTTAGATATGATATCAAAAGCATGAGCAACAACAACAAATTGATAATTGATTTCATCAAAATTAGAAACTAGTGTGAGAATCAAAAGACATTATCAATAAACTGAAAGACAACTTACTGAATGGGAAAAAAATGTTTGCAAATTATATACCTAGTAAGGGGCTAATATCCAGATTATATAAAGAACTCTTACAACTCAAACATAAAAATGCAAAGGATCCAATAAAAAAAGGGCAAATGACTTAAATAGACACTTACCTAAAGAAGATATGCAAATGGCCAACAAGCACATACAAAGATGTTAAACATCACTAATCATTAGGGAAATGCACATCAAAACCACAATGAGATACCATATCATACCCACTTGGATGGCTATCAAAAAAAATAATGATATCTGAAATGACAAGTGTCATCAAGCATATGGAGGAATTTGGACCCTCATCTATTGCTGGTGGAAATGTAAACAGTTTAATCCTCTGTGAAGAACAATCCTGTAGTTCCTCAGAAAGTTAAACATAAAATTATCGTATGACCTGGGCAATGCACTCCTAGATATATACCCTGAAGAGTTGAAAATAAATACTCAAATAAATATATGTACACACATGTTCATAGAAACACTATTCACAATAGCTAAAAGGTAGAAGCAATACAATTTCCATCAATCAGTGAATAGATGAACAAATTATGGTATATACATACAATGAAATACCTTTTATCAATAGAAAGAAACCTAACACTGATGATGTGCTATGACACAGATGGATGCTGGAAGAGAACACAAAGCTAAGTGTAAGAACCCCCACACAAAAGATTCTCATACACCCCAAGAAAGGTGGCAAGGTTTAACTCAAATATCCTCTTTATTCTGACTTTGATGAATAGCAGAACTCAATAGTTATGTCCATGCACAGAGCATTAAGTTGTGTGGTAATTTACCTAAGAACCATAGAATGATAACAATTCACTGAAAACAGCAATCAGTGATATGGGGAGAAATCCCTTGCTTCTTTCTAATGGTCTACATGGTTCCTTATCAACCTAACCTCTCCTTCCCTTCTCCCCCAGTCTGTTGGTTGGGGCTGTGGGTTCCTGACCACCCTAACTTACTCCCAGGCTCTGGGTCCTTTTTATTTCTACGCAGGTACCTCAACAGATAACTGTACTCAGCAGTGAATCTTAAACACACACACACACACACATGCACATACACAAATAATAAGGAAGTCAACAACTGTGCTGAAATCCCAGCTCAGCCCCCTACTAACTGGATGAGCTCAGTGGAAGCATTTAAATCTCAGGAAATAAACTGAGGGTTGCTGGAGTGGTGGGGGGTGGGAGGGATGGGGTGGTTGGGTGATAGGCATTGGAGAGGGTATGTGTTATGGTGAGCTCTGTGAATTGTATAAGACTGTTGAATCACAGACCTGTACCTCTGAAACAAATAATATATGTTAAGAAGAAGAAGAAGAAGAAGAAGAAGAAGAAGAAGAAGAAGAAGAAGAAGAAGAAGAAGAAGAAGAAGAAGAAGAAGAAGAGGAAGAGGAAGAGGAAGAGGAAGAGGAAGAGGAAGAGGAAGAGGAAGAGGAAGAGGAAGAGGAAGAAGAAGGTAGCAGGAAGGGAAGAATGAAGGGGGGGAAGTCAGACAGGGAGACGAACCATGAAAGACTATGGACTCTGAGAAACAAAGTGAGGATTCTAGAGGGGAGGGGGCTGGGGGGATGGGTTAGCCTGGTGATGGGTATTAAAGAGGGCACGTACTGCATGGAGCACTGGGTGTTACATGAAAACAATGAATTGTGGATCACTACATCAAAAACTAATGATGTAATGTATGGTGATTAAGATAATAATAATAACAATAATAAAAACCTCTCTGACACTCATTGAGGATACCCACCTGATAGACCTGTGATAAAACCAAATTGTTACAGGATTTTGTGTCCCTAGTGCAGCAGTTCTTGGTCACACCGCTTCGAAGAATGAAGAGGTAGACCAGACGAAGAGTGGTGGACAGCAAAGCAAAGTCTATTGAGTAAGAGTATAAAGCTCCCAGAGAGGGAGGGGGACCCAAGTGGGTTGCCCCCGGAGTTTCTAAATTTGGGGTTTTTATAAGCTCTTTTGCGGAACTTTCTTAAGCAATCAGGGTGTGCTGAGTCGTGCCAATCAGGGATTTGGTCATGTACCTGTCTACCTATTAGGTTAATGTCCACAGGCTGATGGTCTTTTTCTTTTTGCAGACATCTGGGGGCTTAGGTTTTAACTGCCCCTTGCCTGTAATATTGACAAATGCTTTTATGGTTAATTTTCTTTCTTTAGGATGTTTGGCAGGAGTCATTTCTGCAAAGACTGAAAAGCAGAATTTCAGTGCGGTCCTGTCTAAGCTGCAAAACAGGATGTCAGTGCTATTTTATTTTAGCTGTCCTGACTCCATATCTTCTTTTTGGGGACCCTGGCCCTGACGAACTAACTGTCCACCTAACTCCTAACAAAAAGAAATGTGTGTTTGGTTGCTCTCCGAATATCTGGCACAGAGATAAATATTTCTCATGCCCTAGATTTACCTAGCTGAGTTCTGTGCAACACACCCCAATCAATGATGTGGTAAAGTCATAGAGTCTGCCTAATTCCTAATGCTGGTGTGGAAAACCATATTAGACCTTAAGAGTATAAGGAAACCAGTGACTGCCCCCACCCTTCCAGGCTGTACCAGGACTATGGCCAAATAAAGCTTCCTCATTCATCCTGAGGGCACCTCAGGACAATACAACAGAGAGAAGCCAATGGAAAGAGAGACTGCCTGGTCCCCATCCAATTGTGCAGGAGCAGTTAATTATCAGAGTTGCAGGGATTGAGGAGAGGATGATGTCAATTTAGCCTTGGGAGAACTGCCAGATTGAAGGTAGAGAAACTGAAGTGAGCTGAAGCTTTAATCTGACGAAAGATTTCCATCAGATTAAGTTTCCATCTTCCAAATTTAGGACAAAAAGCAGCATGCTATTTCTCTAAGTGGGCCTTAAAACAGTATGAGTAAAATAAAATTTGCTTCACATCCCTGCCAACCTTCTAGTAGGTGTGAAATAGTATCCCATTTTGGTTTTAATTTGCATTTTCCTGTGGGCTAATTATGTTGAGCACTTTTTTATGTGCTTATTGGGCATCCCTATATCCTTTTTGGTGAAGCACATTTTGAAGATATCTGACCATTTTTATTGTATTTTCTTTTTCTTTTTCTGTATATCATCCATTTTCTATATAATTAAAAGGAAGTCAGTAGAAGTCCTTTGAAATAAACACTGTTAATATCTCAGCCTAGTGTGTTATTTTCACTTTTTCTGCTTTATTTTCTAATTATGGTAAAATACATAAACATAAAATTAACCATCTTTACCATTTTGAAGTGTGCAACTCAATATTAAATATATTTACACTGTTGTAGAATCAATTTCTAGACCTTTTTCGTCTTACAAATCTGAAAATCTATACCCATTAAACTTCCTATTTCCCACTCCCCCAGCCCCTGGTACCCATCATTCTACTTTTTGTCTCTATGAATTTGATTCCTCCAGAAATCTTATACAAGTGGAATCATGCAGTGTTTGTTTTTTTGTGACTGGCTTATTTCATTTCACATAACATCCTCAAGGTTCATCTATGTTGTAGCAGGTGTCATGATTTCCTTCTTTTTTTAAGGCTGAATAATATTGTATTATATGTATATAGCCAAGATGGTTTATCTATTCGATCATCAGTGGACACTTGGATTGCTTCGAACTCTTCGCTAACATGAATAATGCTACTCATAAACAGGAATGTACAAATATCTGTCTGAAGCCTGCTTTCAATTCTTTTGGACATATACCCAGAAGTAGGCTTGCTGGATTGTACAGTAATTCTATCTTGAATTTTTTGAGGAATTACCATACTGTTTTCCAGAGCGACGCACCATTTTATTTCCACCAATAGTGAACAAGATTCCAATTTTTCCCCATTCTTAGTTACATGTATTACTTTCTGTTTCTTTTTTAGGTAAGAGCTACCCTGATGGTATGAGATGACCTCATTGTGGTTTTGATTTTCATTTCTCTAATGACTAGCAATGTCGAACATCTTTTCATATACCTCTTAACCATTTATATACCTTCTTTGGAGAAATGTCCATTCAGGTCCTTGGCCCATTTATAACTGGGTTGTTTGTTTTCTTGTTGTTGAGTTGTGAGTGTTGTTTATATGTTTTGGTTATCAACCTCTTATCATTGCATCATTAGATTTATGATTTGCAAAATTTTTTCCCCATTCTTTTAGTGGCCTTTTCATTCCATTGATTATGTCCTTTAATGCAGAGGAGGTTTTAATGTTAATGTAGTCAAGTTTATCTGTTTTTACTTCAGTTGCCTGTGTTTTCAGTGTCATATTCAAGAAATCATTGCCAAATCCAATGTCATGAAATTTTCCTTTTTTTTCCTCCTTCTAAGAGTTTTATGGCTTTAGCTCTTATGTTTAGGTCTGTAACCCATTGACAGTTTTTGTACATGGTATTAGAGAAGAGTCCAATTTCATTCTTTTGAATATGGATATCTAGTTTTTTAAAAGCCATTTGTTAAAACTGTTCTTTCCCCCATTGAATGCTCTTAGGATTCTGTTAAAATCATTTGACCATAGATGTGAGAATTTATTTCTCTCCTCTCTTTCCCATTCCACTGGTTTGCATGTCTGTCTTTATGCTCGTAACACACTGTCTTGATTACAGTAATTTTATAAGTCTTGAAATCAGGGAATAGAAGACCTCCAATTTTGTTCTTCTTTCCCAAGATTGTTGTGACTATTTGTGGTCCTTTGAGATTCTAAATGGATTTTAAGATAAAATTCTCTATTTCTGCAAAATTGCCTTTGGGATTATTATAGGGATTGTGTTAATCTCTATATCACTTTGGGTAATACAGACATCTAAATAATATCAAGTCTTTCATTTCAACAACATTGGATTACTTTCCATTTCTTTGTGTCTTTAATTTTTTTCACCAATGTTTTCTAGTTTACAGTGTACACATCTTTCACTTCTTTGGTTAAGTTTATTCCAAATATTTTGTTCTTTTTGATGTTATTATAAATGGAATTATTTCTCAATTTCCTTTCCAGGTTTTTCATTGTTAGTGTGTAGAAACACAACTGATTTTTATATGTTGATTTTGTACCCTGAAACTTAGCTAAATTTATTTAGTAGTTCTAACAGTTTTTCTCCCTTACCTTATCTTCTTTCTCTCTCTCTTTCTTTCCATCTTTCTTTTGTGCTTGTGCACGTGTGTGTGTGTGTGTGTGTGTGTGTGTGTGTGTGTAATCTTTAGTGCTTTCTACATATAAGATCATGTCATCTGCAAATCTGCAAGCAGAGATAAATGTATGTGTCCTTTCTAATTTAGGTGACTTTTATCTTTTTCTCGCCTAATTCCTCTGGCCAGGACTTCTGATACTATTTAGAATAGAAGTGGTAAAAGTGAGTATCCTTTTCTTATTCTTGACCTTAAATAAAAAGCTTTTGCTCTTTCACCATTGAGTATAATGTTAACTATGGGAATTTTTCTTTTTTTACTTTTTTTAATAGACTTTATTACTTAGAGCAGTTTCAGGTCACAGCAATATGGGGCAGAAGGCACAGAGATTTCCCATGTATCCCCTGTCCTCATACATACATAGCCTCCCCCATTATCAGCACACTCCACTAGAGTGGTATATTTGTAAAAATTGATGAACCTACATTGATACGACATTATTATCCAAAGTCAATAGTTTACAGTAGGATTCATTCACTCTTGGTGTTGTACATTGTATGGATTTGGATAAATATATAATGGCATGTATTGACCATTATAGTATCTCATAGAATAGTTTGTGCAAAAAAAATCCCCCAAAACAAAACAAAACAAAACAACAACAACAAAAAACAACCAAAAAACCTGTGCTTCATCTATTCATCTCTCCCTCTTCCCTAACCCTTGGTAATCTCTGAACATTTTACTGTCTCTACAGTTTTGCCTTTTTTAGAATGTCATATAGTTGGAATCATACAATATATAGCCTTTTCACATTGGCTTTTTTCACCTAGCAATATGCATTTAAGTTTCCTCCATGTTTTTTCATGGCTTAATAGCTCATTTCTTTTTAACTTTGAATAATATTTCATTATCTTAATGTATCATGTTTTGACATCTTTTTCACTTTTAAAGGTTTTTTTATTTCAGCAGAATTGTAAAATTTTGATGAATTCTAACTTACCCATATTAGATGAATTCATATATATGCATATATATGTATATTGATCATTCATATTACATATGTATATACATGATAGGTAGATAGAGAGAGAGATAGGTAGATGATAGGCAGGTTTTTGTGTCCTATCTAACGAATCTTTACTTATCCCAAAGGTTATGACTGTTATCTTCTGGTTTTTCTAGAAACTTTATGGTTTGAAGTTTTATTTAGGGCTTTGACCATTGCAAATTAAATTTTGTGTCTGGAGCAAACTGGGGTTCAAAGTTTATTTTGTTCCTTAAAGATATCCATTTTTTCCAGCTGAATTTGTTTAAAAAAAAATGAAAATAAAGACTTTCCTATCTCCATTAAGTTGACTCAGAGTCTTGGTTGAAAATCAATAGGCCATATATAGGTGGGTCTATTTCTTTACTCTCTTTTCTGTCTCACTGATCTATAGGTCCATCATTCTGTCAATGGTAGACTACTTCTATATACTTACACTTCAGCACATTACCTAATATATTTAGCTTTGCAATAATTATTGCAGTATATTATGCAAGTTTTCCAATGTTTCTACTTTTCTCAAAATTATTTTGACTGTTCTAGATTCTTTTCTATCTCATATCAATTTAAATACTAATTTTAATGTCAATTTCTTCAAAAGAGCCTCCTTTCAATTGGGATCAGTCCAATGATAATGAACATTTAACAATATTGTTTTTCAATTTGTTAACATGGTATATCTCTCCCTATCTTTAATAATTTATTGGTAGTTCTCAGTTTACAGGTCTTACAGAGCTTTGGTTGATTTCTTTCTCTGTATTTGAGGTTATTGTAAATGGAAATGTATTTATTAATTTTATTTTCCAAGTAGTTGCTGCTAGTATGTCAAAATTCATTCTTCTTGCAAAATTTGCTTATTATTTCAGAAGGTTTTTTTTTTAACTTAAACTTTTCATTTTGAGACAACTTTTGATTCACACACAGTTGTATGAAAAGTAGAGTTCTCATTTACTCTTTACCCAGCTTCCCTGATAATATCTTTTAAAACTATAAAATAATATCATAAACCAGGATATTAACATAGGTAAAATACACTGATCTTACTCATTATTTTCTGTTTTACTGGACTATTTACGTGTGTGTGTGTGTGTGTGTGCATTTGATTCTATACAATTTTACCATATGTGGGGTTCATGTATCCACTCCCACAGTCAGGATGCAGAACTGCCCCAGCACCACCAGAATCCCTTGTGTTGCTTATTTATGATCACACTCACCCCCAACCCAATCCCAGCCCTAAACCCTAGCAACCACTAACCCTTCTCATTTCTTGGATACATCAAAGGTGTTGTGTATATCAACAGTCCATTACCTCTTCTTGATAATGTGTCACATTTTTCTTCTTCCTCATATATCTGCTACTTTTTTTAAATATACATAATATTATTATAAAATTAAAAAAAATGCAACATTCTAAAAACCCAAAATTTACTATTGACACTAATTCCTACAAGTTTGCTGTCAAGAAATTAAGAAAACCATTAAATATTTAGAAACATTCAACATCAGAAGCTTTAAAATCTAACTGTATGTAGTAGCCCCTCAAAATTTGAGCACTGGGCATTGTGGGGATACATTTTAGACTCTTAATTCTGTTATATTTCTCTGGAGTGTTAATATGTATTATAGAAAGCAGTAAAATTATAATCTGATCACCTTGAATTTATGGAAGTTTGAATTTCAAACTGTCACCACTTTAGTGCAGTAACTGAACCTCTCCTCAGGTTTCTCTGCCTTTCAGCTGGTTCATTCCACTGTGCTCCTTATTCCACTGAAACTATCCCATGCTTGTATAGCTCAGTGCTCGGCCAAGGACTTAGGAGATTTTTCTTTATATACTTTTGGATTACCTTTCTGTGGCTCCTCATTTTCTGGAACTTACTCCCATCCCAATTTTCATTCTGTCATCTCTTATCTCCATCTTGATAACTCAAGACAATAGCACCATGTGCTTGGTTTTTTATCACCCTTCACCATGGGAGCTTAGAAGTGCCCTTGGAGCAAAACTGTATGAACATGGATTTCAACGAGCGGGGATTCCCTTCTTTCAAGAAAGAAAGGGCTATTTTTGTTTACCTTTGTGCATTCTCTATGGCTTTAAAATAGTTTTTAAAACATTTGTCTAGAATGTATAGTTGCTGTGTGGGTGATTTATTTTGATAAAAGCTACTCTGCTATTATCAGAATTGGAACACTAACAAAAAAAAAGAGTATACTTTGAATTTTGCAAACAATTAATCATTGTCATTAAAAGTTTAAGAACTGTATAAAATAATAAGAAAAAAATATTCTAATTCTCCTTCCTGAAGACATTACATACCAATTATATAAAGCAATAATTTATATAATATATTTACATATATATCAAAACAATTTTAGAACTGAAAAGACTTCAGAGATTTTCTAATCTAAATCTCTAAGTCTGTGGAAGATTGAATGGAGAATGCAGTCCTGGAAATATAGACACACTTGTCAAAATTCACAGAGTAAGTGGAAGAAGAGAGACTTAACTACCAATTTTTAGACCATCAATTTAGTGCTCATTGTTCTCTTCTGAAATTTGTTAATTGTCTAATGTCTTCTATGCAAATGAGACATCCTATACCATCTCATGGAATCCTGTGTATTCAGTCTTGCTCAGTCTCACAACATGTACAATATGGTTAGGATGACTGGACATTCTAAAGTCATTTCAAATAATTTTCCATGACTCTCCCTGGAAAGGGATGGTGGTAGTTACTACTGATTGTTGCTTATCAGATGAGTGTGGGAATGAGCAGAAGGTGTGAGGGAAGAGAAAACAAGGGAGGTCACAAAAAATGATTCTCTCTTTTCTCCTCATCCCTGGCCACATAAGCCCTTTATCCAAGTATAAATCCATTGTCAGGGCTGTCATACACAGTTATAGAGATTAGCCTAGAAAAGCAGATTATTTGATGAGTATGTATGAAAAAGTTCATTACAACTTAACAAAAATGAAAAAGATGTTAAAAAAGGAAAAAGACTAATATAATTATGCCAGCTCTGATAGAAGCTAACATAAGGAATCAGAGTTATAACATCATTGGTCTTTTTAAAAAATTTTTCTTGAATAAGTATTTGAGATCTTTAAAAACTGCATTTCTTTCTATAATTCAAGCTATAGAGTGCTTTTTTAAATTTAAATTAAAGTTAGTTAACATATAGTGTATCATTAGGTTTAGGGTAGTGTTCACTGATTAATCAGTTGCATAAAAAACCCATTTCTCATTACATCAAATGCTCTCCTTAATTCCCATCACCCAATTACCCCATCCCCCAATTCAGCTATAGAGTGCTTTTGAATGCTGTAATCAAATAATACCTCTCTTTTTTGTATTGTTTTGTTTTGTTTTGTTTTTTAGCTTACTTGGTTGCCTGGCTGCCTGCTTTTGATATATTTTATTTTACCTGTCTTCCCATCTACACAGAATCAGTGGAAACAGCATTTTCATCAAATTTGGGGATAGCTCATTTTCACTAACTAAAAAATTACTGAAAGTAAGAATAAAAATTATAATAATAGAGCAGCTAGTGTATATAGATCTATGTGGTGGGCCTTCTCAAAATATTATTTCAGTAAATAATTTGCAGAATCTTATATGGTAGGCAAATTAATATTCTGATTTTAGAATGGGAATAAAAGCACAGTGAAGTCTAGATCTTGCCTAACCTGCTAGTTAGTGAAAAAGTTGGGACACAAATCCAGGTCTTTCTGACTCTAAGTCAATGAATTGAACATACACCAGTATATGTAATATGCATCTTTAAAACAAAACTTCCAAAAACTTTGAATATGCCAATGTCTTGTCCTGGCAGATACACACTATTTTTTGGTGATGAATGAGAATCTCTAAACTCTTGGATGATATCAATTGGTGTTGCCGGATGGTCTTCATTGAAGAGCTGGAGGCAATCAAACGTTAGTACCTCCTGACAGACACCTTGATCAATAACCTCTGCAGAGAGCTTTTCTGAGGTAATCAGTCATGCTGGATTGCTGCTCTTTCAGTAGAAGCCTTTGTTGAGTGATTTGACCAGGTCTTTATTATTATTCCTTTTAGCCTCGAGGTTCTATGATATCTTTTAATTGCAATGCATTGAATGCAAAGAACAATTAGCTCCCCTAATTTAATATTTCCAAGCCAGTTGATGCAGACACATTAGCTCCAATTGGATTGGTCAGAGTCAATGCAATGTGAAGGGTTTATTCATATATCATTGGTACAGTCTACAAAAGAGGAATGCATATATGTAGATTTGATTGCATCACCATGTGCCAGTAGCCTGCTCACTCTGAGATTTGTTTCTAACCCTGCTCTGTTCTTTATGACCATGCTAACCTCAATAGGTGGCTTTTCACAGGCTCCCTTGGAAACTGGAATCTTTCTGGAATACCCAGTGGAGGCACAGGCAGTAGATTAGAAGGTAGTAGGAAAGGAGACATCAGGGTATTCGTCCCCTTTCTTTTATGCCTTGGTGCCATGTCAAGCAGTACTTCTGTCCTCTGTAATTTTAGCACCCAACTTGGTAGACAGAACCATGAATCCAGAGCTCTGCTAACATTGTCTTCTCTCTCGTGCTGCTATCTCAGAGGGTCTTTCCTGGGCTCTAGGTCACTTCATACCTCCCTGTGTACCAGAGATTCTGTCATCCAGGTATCCAATTCCCTGTATTACATTCCTTCCATTTGAAACTAGTGCAGACCCTGATTTCCTAACTAGGATTCATTTGGTGCATATTGCAACTGATTTGAAATTCTTAACTTTGGAGGATACCCACTGTTTAACCATCTGAAAGGTAGAATATATGGTGCCCAACTGGCCAAAAAAGAGATGAGGTGGGAAATGGATGGCGCATCTGGAAAGCTGAGCAAGAATGACTTGGCTTTTTCCAGGCAGACTTGTGTTACACATATTTTCCTGATGAGATCATTAAGTAATTGTTTTACTCCTGTAGGTGTCCAAGTTTGGACAACACATCATATGGTCACTATACTGATACTCAGTGGAGTCCAGAGTGACCATCAGGAGACTGAGAACGCACAGTCATGATGGTGGCAACGTCACTTGGGGATGGTTGGTGCCCTGTGGTGAAAGACAACAGGGGAGGAGGTGGGGATAGTGGGCCCAATAGTGACACCAAAGAAATAATTCAGCAGAACAAGAGAAACTGAGGACTGACTGGTTCTGTGAGCCAAATTTAGCCTCACTTGAAGGCAGAGATGCTGAAGCAGGGATAACAAATAATCACAACACTGTTCACACTCAGAGTAGAGAAAGTTTAACTGGAGACACTATAGGACCCTCCAGGGAGGAGAGACCTGGTGCCAATACTTCGAGTAGTCCAGACTTATCACTGCTCAGAAAGCCTCTATGGATGGATCAGTGTGGAAGGGCTGCTGAAATTGGGAGTAAGGTGAGAATTCAAACAGAAGACAGGTTGCATTTCGAAGGTCAAGTCCATCTTTCTGGGCTTTTTTTGCAACCTCTACCCTGAATAAGAATGGTTTTTCCATTTCAGTTGCCAATCAGTAGAATATTTATTCCATTTTCCCACCAAATATTATTTTTTAGAGCACTGAAGTATGGCAGGAGAGGAGAGTTTTAAAATAGATGATTAAGTCCTAGAATTTTAGGAAGGTTGGGAAATCATTTAAAACTTTCTTCAGAATTATTCATCTATCCCTTTAAAATATTGATCAGTCTAGAGTTTCCTCTGCCAACTGCAGTTCTGTTTCAACAGACATGATTTTATGTGGAGTGCATTAATAATCCACAAATTCCCTCTTCCAGTCTGCACAATCCACATGCCTTCTTCCCTCCCTCCCTCCCTCTCTTCCTTCCTTCTTCCTTTCCCTCCATCAACCATTTAGTACCTACAATATATCTCACCTGTAAGTGACAATTATGAGGAGAATAAATTAAATGATGATCTATTACCTCATGATTTCCACAATCTCAGGGCATGTAAAAAGTTGCATGAAATAATTATAGCATTGAAAAAGATATGCTGTGAAGTAGACACATGGGAAAATGCTATAAAGTTACAAGAAAAACAGAGGGGAAGCTAGAAACTCACATATCTTTATCTACTCTAGCTCTGTGCAAAGGCAATGTTTTATTGTTATTTTGAACATCATCTTTTTATCTTCACTGTCTTAAAAGAAAGATAGTATTTTTCTATGTTGTGGATAGAAAACCGAAGGTCAAGGAGGCTCATTTTTTTTATGACTGAATGGAAATAAATGGCAGAACCAGAGCATGATCCTAGGCTGTCTTTCCTACAGGTACATGTGTGGGCAATAAAAATGGATTCAGGGGAGAAGCAAGGTGCTAGCCAGGTATTGATTAGTATCAAGTGGCCAGAAAGGAAAAGCATTCTAGGCAGAAGGAACAGCATCAGCAAAATGGTGGTTTAAAATAGAAGAATGCATTTAGGTTAAAAGAATAGGAAAAATCATGCAACTGACAAAGCAAACATTAATTTTTACTACATTGTAATATGGAGTGGAGTGGGGTTATTTGTGCTTTATTGAGCTGATGATTTAATATGTAATATGATATCAGAGAAAACTGTTGCCATCAAGAGACAAATGACTTTTGCATTTTTATAGTTTCCAGTCACTGTCTTGTCGACAGATCACTGCAGGAAAGCACAGGGAGTCTTTCACTCTCTTGGAGCATTTCATAAACTCTCCTCTAAGTGCATCTTGTCTACTAGGGCCCAGAGCAAAATTGAAAGAAAGTAATTTATTTGCTGAAGCTCAATTGCTATTTAGAGGGAGCTTAATGCAAAACATCAAAATGAATCTCTAAACAAAGTGCTCTCTCATTGTGCTTGTCTATTGCTCCAAAGGTAAAAGTTCCATTCAGAATTACAGCATGCAGTCACAATCACCATAGGGAATACCTGTAAGCATCTTTGCTGTAAAGTGATTGTATAATCTTTGGTGCCCAACTGCAGTGATTATAGCTTAAATTGAGTACCACTTTAAGATTAAAGCCTAGTGAAATAAAGATGTAATAACATTTAAAAACAATAGTTCTCATGAATGGAACAACAAGAATGAGTTATGGTATTTGGAAAAAAAAAAAAAGAATAAGGCTGGGAAGGAATTTTAGTGATGGAACTGGATCACACAAGTATGCAAATTGGGTGTGGAACTATTAAATGCAGACAGAGTACCACCTCCTGGTCCCCCTAGGTCTGCAAGCTTTCTCTGTAAAGGGCCAGATGGTAAATATCTTGGGCTTTGTGGGCCAGATGGTCCTGTTACAACTGTTCAGTTCTGCTGTTCTAGCACAAAAGCTTCCATAGACAATACTTAAGTAAATGGGTGTGGCTATGTTTCAACATTTCATTAAAGCTTTATTAATAGAAACAGGCCATAGATTGCTGGCCCTTACCCTGGGCTACTTATTTCATTTTTTAAAACTGTATTTAAATTCAATTAATTAACATATCGTCTATTATTAATTTCAGAGGTAGAGTTTAGTGATTCATCAGTCTCATATAACACCTAGTGTTCATTCCATCAAGTACCCTCCTTAATGCCCATCACCCAGTTATCCCATTCCCCCACCCACCTCCCCTCCAGCAACCCTCAGTTTGTTTTTTATAGTTAGGATGAATGGATAAAGAAGATGTGATATATATATATATACATACATACATATATATATATATATATATATATATACATACATACATATATATATATATATATATATATATATATATATATATGTAATGGAATATTACTCAGCCATCAAAAAAATGAAATCTTACCATTTGCAACATGTATGGAATTAAAGGGTATTATGCTAAGCAAAACAAGTCCATCAGAGAAAGACAATTATCATATTATTTCACTCATATGTAGAAGTTAAGAAACATCTCCAAGAAATTAAACATCGGTTGGCGATAAAAACGAATAATGAAAGACAAGCTTGCCTGTAGTGATGCTATTATAAAGTCTCTCAGTAATAAGGTTATCCCGTGGGCAAGAGGTCATTGAGATAATCTCCTACGTAGGGAAGGGAACCCTCAAGAAGTGATCCTTTTTAGGCACATTTTCTTTGGCTACCAGACCTTTTCCTATAGTGGTTGATGTGTGTAGGCCTTACCTATAATATTAAAGTTTGAATTAAGATACAAATGCATTATAGGAGAAATAAATGTGTGATTTTCTTTCAGAGGAAAAAAAAGAAACAAGACAGAAGATCTTAGGGAAAGGGAGGGAAGAATAAAATAAGCCAAAATTAGAGAAGGAGACAAACCATAACAGGCTACTTATTTCAGCTCATCTGACGCATGTATCCTATTTATGGCTCTGTGGTGGGTTGTTACATTCATGGCTCCTAAGGAAGCATGCCCTGCCCATTTACTCTCTTATGTACTCCTGTCCAGCATTTGATTCTAGGTTTGACCATCTCACATAGCGAGAATTCAGCAAATATGTCATTAACAGAGACTTAATAACTAACTGTGCATTGGGACTTTTCTTTCTGGAACCTGTCAAATATTAAGAATAATATCAATAATATTAAGTTAGGCGACCCAATAATGAGAGATGATTTGAATAGAGATGCCCACCTAAAGCCTACATCAAGATCATACAAATTATGAGACCATCTTAGTCCCTGTGGCCTCAGGTGAACCTCCACATGATGATAGCTGCAAGAGTGAACCCAGAAAAGGCCAATCTGCTCTCCTGAGAGAGATATACGACTCAGTTTTGGGGTGGCTGGTTATGTAGTAATAGACAACTGTTAACTAACCAGTTATTATCATGATATTTCATGATAATCTTGAGATCAGGTATGCAGCATGAGAATTGAAATGGATAGATCTGGGTTTGAATGTGGGGGCTGAACATTACAGGTGGTTTGACCCCGAGTAAGGCTGCTACCTCTCTGCCTCTCAGAATTAGCCCTTAGAGATGAGAGTTGATTTGTAGGATAGTTTCATACAGTTGAAATTATTAGTTCTTGATATATAGATATAGCTATCGCTATAAATATAGATATAGATACAGATATAGATGGATATATTCTATCTATTATCTATCTATCTATCATCTATCCTTTTCAAATATTGCTGTATGACCTTCCAAAGTGATTGTAACAATTTTTATTACAGCCAACAATGTTAAGTTCTCCAAACACTCCCCTTTCTTCTATACCATAAACTGTTTGGAAATGTATCATACTGATAAGTGAAACATGGTACACTGAAGTTTTAATTTGTATTTCTTTACATGGATCAACATCCTTTAACATATTCATATGACATTTTCATTTATTTTCCACTGAATTCACTTTTGAGATCCTCAACACAATTTTGTCTAAGACTGCTAAAAATTTTTAAATTTATTTTAAAGAAAATTAACCTTACTATAGACTGCATTGTGTCCTCCCATAATTCGTATGTTGAAGTCCTAATGCCCAGTGTGATAGTATTTGGAGATGGGCCTTTGGG
Organism: Neomonachus schauinslandi; assembly: GCF_002201575.2. Lineage (NCBI taxonomy): Eukaryota > Metazoa > Chordata > Mammalia > Carnivora > Phocidae > Neomonachus > Neomonachus schauinslandi. The sequence continues at coordinate 195,362,526 of NC_058404.1, forward strand.
AAGTAATTAGGTTGTGATGAGGTCATGATAGTGGGCCTCTCATGATGGAATTTGTGTCTTTATTGGAAGAGATAGCAGAGAGTTATCTCTGTTTCACTCTCTAAATGCATGCACTGAGGAAAGACCATGTGAGGTCAGAGCAAGAAGGTGGCCCTCTGTGAAGCAGAAAGAGTCTCTCCAGGAACTGAATCGACTGGCACTTTGATCTTGGCCTTCTCAGACTCCAGAACTGTGAGGAATAAATTTATGTCATTTAAGACCCCCAAAGTATGGTATTTTGTTATGGTAGCAGAAACTAACCAACACAGTCATATATATGTACAGCAGATAACTTATCCCATTTGATGTTTGTATTTGACTTGATATTTTGTTCTTTGGACATGCAGAATATTTTATATTTTTTGCAATCAATTTTAGCAATATGTCCTTTTATGCATTTTTTTGGCCCTATGGTCAGAAAGGTCTTTCCCATCAATATTTTCAATAATTATTTTTGTTTCACTTTAGCTCTTTTATTATTTTGTTCTTTAATGTTTAAGTCTTTTTTTTCCTTTTTTTTTAAAGATTTTATTTATTTATTTGAGACAGAGAGAATGAGATACAGAGAGCATGAGAGGGAGGAGGGTCAGAGGGAGAAGCAGACTCCCTGCCGAGCAGGGAGCCCGATGCGGGACTCGATCCCGGGACTCCAGGATCATGACCTGAGCCGAAGGCAGTCGCTTAACCAACTGAGCCACCCAGGCACCCCAATGTTTAAGTCTTTTATTCATCTGAATATTTTTCATGTAAGAAATCAAGGAAGAAAAAGAGATATTGGGATTCTGATGTTTCATTTATTTAGTTTGGGACTTTTTGAAACACCCTCCCCCACCTCCCACCCCAGACAGCAGCTCCTTGTTTCAATGCTATTCCTTCTTTTCTCCACTACTATACTTATTTAGAAATGTTTTAGAACTTGATATTCTATCCTAATGATCTCTCTGTGCCTAAAATATGAAATTCTTATAATTGCTGGATTTTATCACACTTTTAATAATTAATAGGCTCGTCTCTTACCGTTTTCCCCCTCCAATTTTTAAAAAGCCAATGCCATGTATAGATTTTTCCATATGAGCTTTAGATTCAAAGCACCTATTTTTAGAAAAGGAAGAATTATTTTCATTTTTTTTTTTGCATAGCATTATGTCCACTGATTAGTTTAGAAATAAATATCATTTTAACAATTTCAACTCTTCCTATCCAATACCAAAATATCTCCTTCCATTCATTCTTGTCTTCTTTTATGTTCCTCAATAGAGTCCTAAATTTTATTCATGTGTTTTCTGAATCCCCAAAGTCCTGAAAGTATTTAATTGTTCGTCCTGGTTGCTGTTGTTGAAATGTGATCTTTTTATTCTGTTTTTGAACTGGTTATTATTTTATCAGGGGCACCAGTGAGTTAGTATATTCATTTGACAGCCAGTATATTTTATGTTTTATATATTTTATATTTGCTCAGTATATTTTATAATTACTAATATTTTCCCTGATGTCAAACCAGGCAAACTGAAAATAATTAAAACTCGATGCTCCTATTTCCTTTCAATGTGGGAATCTGCTGCCTCTGGTTCAGTGGTGAGCACTTGAACTCTGGAACGACATGGCCTGCACTCGCAATCCTGTCTTTACAACTTGAGTTTCTTAACTTCTGTATGGTTTAGTTTTTTCATCTGTAAAAAAGAGGATAAAGATAGTACTCGCCTCACAGGATTGCTGGATGAAAAATGTTTAGAGCAATGCCTTTTTTTTTAGACCAACGCTTTACATATAATAAAGACTCCGTAGGTGTTCTCTCTTTGTTGCCTCACGCACTAAATCCATAAATCACACAGCAATAGCCTCGGCTTCCCTGGAAGGGCAATTTAAAGGCTATGTGATGTGATGTAAATGCAAGTGCCTTGCGAACTTACATTATTAGAACACAAAGGAATTGTAAACAGCCAGGTCACAAATGCATCCATTCATTCAACTAGCATTTACTCTGTGGTGGTAGAAGTAGAGAAGGTCTAGAACCCAGGTTCAAATTTTATCTTGTTTGTTAAGCAAAGTGTTTTTCCTTGTAGTAAAGGTTTGTTAGCGTTAAGTCCAGATGGGAGATTCAGATTGCTGATTGGGAATTCTTTCTCTAGATAATGCCAGAGAAACACACTGATGACGATTCTTTTTGTGACTACACCAATTGGCTCCTTAATGCAGAATAGTTGTGTGCACAAAGCTGGAAAGAAATGCATTGTTAATATTAGCTAAGAGGGACTGGATACACATCACGTGCCAGATACTCTGCTAATTATTTTATATTCACTAAATTAACTATTTCCACAAACCTTGGCAAGTAGGCAAAAATATCATCTTTACAGATAAGAAAACCTTATCAGAGGTTTAAGTGAGTTACCCCCCAGCCTTATAGAGCTAGAGGGCAGGGGCCAGGACACCAACCCTCTGAACCCTGGGTCTGGGTCTTAAACAATTCTCTAGACTATGGCAGGCTATGTGTGGCTTTTCTACCTCCATTTCCCCAGCCATATATGTATTTCCCTTCAGGAACTGTATACCCATGCTGTCTATTCTGAATATAAGTACTTGGTCTTCAAGAATAATCTGGCATCAGTTACTTATACCTGAATATCAACTGCAAAATGGCAGCTTTTTCCAGGATGAAAGGGAAAGGAAAAAAGAGCCAACAAGTAATGAGTCTACAGCTTCATCTTATTCCTTCTTAAAAATACATTCTTTAAGTTCATCATCACAAATGAAACTGGGACTCACAGCTAATGTCACTTGTTCAATATCACGAAGCTTTTGAGCTCCATGACATTGACTTAGATCTAAGTCACTGAGACTGAATTTTCTATGAAATATTCAATGTGGTGTTTCCTGTTAGACATTCCAGGCATCATCTATGAAGACCATGTGAGAGAATTTAAATGGTGACAATTCCTCCTTTGCCTCTGAGAGCACAACAGAGTAAAGCCAGTTTGCTTTAAGTGGTCACTTCTACTTGGTTCCTAGACAGAGTCACCAGCTGCTCTGCTCCATTTTTCCAAAATCCTGCCCTTCCTAACTCAGCAGTCAAGAAGCAGGTGCCCCATTGACCATATATCTGTGATGAGGATAGACCGTGAGTTGGGGAAAATGCATTCAAGACAAAATCTATCCCAGCTGCCCCTGCAATCTTGAGAAGGCACACAACACTAAAGAAACTTTGTGAGTGGTAAAGTCTATGAGAGAAAAAAAAAAGAAGAAGAAATAAAACAAACAAAAAAAAGAAGCTGAGTACATCAAAGTTGCAATTATTGGTGGACTTCCTCCCTATTTGGATTATCTAATTAAAAGTGCATCAATCATCATCACAAATAAGGAGCTCTGCAGTAATAATCACGATAATATTTACAGGGGGCTCACTTTATGTGAAGCACTACTGTCAGCATTTCATATTAATTAAATTGCACGATATTCCCAATGTCTATGAAGTAAACACTATTACGATTCTTCTCCAGTTACAGCTAAAGAACCTGAAACTCTGAGGTTAAGTAACTGACCCAAGGCCCAGTCAGTAAGCTAGGGTTTGTACTCAATCCGGTTTCACAGACCACGGTTGTGCCATAGGTTTTCTCTCTTTTTTTTTTTTTTCCTATTTTTATCTTAGGACATTCTTTTTTTTTTTTTTAATTGTGTTATGTTAATCACCATACATTACATCATTAGTTTTTGATGTAGTGTTCCATGATTCATTGTTTGCGTATAACACCCAGTGCTCCATGCAGAACGTGCCCTCTTTAATACCCATCACCAGGCTAACCCATCCCCCCACCCCCCTCCCCTCTGGCTTTAGTCTATTGTCTTGTTCTGTTAATGATGGTGATAAGGGTGTTTTGAACATCAGCACTTTTTGTGAACTTCCAGGGGTCCTTGAAAGAGAAGTTGTTTAGCTCAATTAGATCTAAGTTTTCAATGATATAATTCAGGTCTTCTCAATTCGGTGCACTGTTGGGTCATTGACTGAGTAGGATAAAATAAATTCTACTAGCACTGTTTTAATTTTGTAAATCTTTTCTTGTATGTCCTTCAGTTTTCTGCAATATATATTGTAACGAATGACAATAATTGTGCTTAAGTGTTCGTTAAATTCACCATTCGGTGTTATGCCTCTTTATATATTTTATAGTGTCTTAAACTCTTTTTGAACTGAATTTATCATAGTTAATACCTCATAGTCTTTGTATTCTTAGTGTTTGCCTTATATGTACGATTCAATTATCCTACTGCAACTTCTTATCTAGATGCATGATTTTTATGTGGATTACACTTACACTTTGTACTTTTGAGGCAAGAGTGATGACTTTGTTTTCTTTTTTAAATGGAGTAGTAACTTAAACACAGTATAACATAGTGCTGTTAAGTGTACATGTTGATGGGTCAAGTGTACACCCTTGTGTAACCAAAATCCACATCCCAATCAGCCCAAGAAGTACCTTTGTGCTCCTTTCTGATCAATCAGACTTCCTCAAGGCAACCACTATTTTGGTTTCTAGCCCCACACAATCGTTTTGCATATTCTTGTACTTCTTATTAAATAGCATCATGCTTGCATACACTTTTGTATCTGGTTTCTTTTTCTCACCAAATTGTTTCTTAAGTTCATCCATGTAGCTGTGCATGTTGGTAGTTGGTAATTTTGTTTTAAAAAGTTTTTTTTTTATTTTTCTGAATGAAGTTCCCTTGTGTGACTATCATTTTTAAAGTCATGCATTTGTTGAGGCATTTGAGTTCCCATCCAGTTCGCAACTAGTTTGATTATTATTGCTATGACCTTTCCTATACAAGCATTTTTGTGATTATATGCTTTTCTTTCTATTGAGAAATTACCTAAGAATGGAGGTCTTTGGACATGGGTAAGTGCGCATTTAACATTATAAGAAATTGCCAAGCAATTTTGAAATGTGATTGCATTTTTTTACCTCTTACCAATGAAGTGTGCAAGTCAAGTTGTTTTATTCCTTCTTAACTTTTGGTATTGTCAGACTTTTGTTGTAGTTGTGACTTTTGGCCTCTATGAATATGAGATATTTTCTTGCGATGTTTTTAATTTGCATTTTTCCAATGACTAAGCAGGTTACATTTCCATAGGCTTATTGGACAGTATTATATCTTCTCATTGACAGTATATTCAAGTCTTTGGCCCTTTTTTTTTTTTCCATCTGGGTCGGTATGTTGTGGCAGACCTGAAAGAAATGCCATTCGATCCCTCTTTAGGTGAGCCAGTTCAATGTTTACTGCATTCTGTTGTAGAGAGCTACCTGGCACAATTGCACATCCTTCCCAGGGGTAGACTACCTCCAGTGACTGATAGAGTTTAAAGACCTGCCCATTTGGGCTGAATGCAGCCAACTCTGATATATCATATATGCTCCGGCTGAGACTTTTTAGGTCTGCATCACAGTTCATCTACTACCTTTGTGCAGTCCTTGCTTTTTCTTCCTTCCTTCCACAGGTGTTGATGAGTAGTATATAATTGTATGCTAAAATCTCTGTTTCAGCATCTGCAATCAGAAAACACCATCTGTGGTCACTGGTCCCAGGACAGGCTTGAGAAATCAAGGGTGAAGACAGAGTTTGAAGCAGAATTATCTGTCACCTAGCTGGTCATAAAGACCCACCATTGGTAGGTAGGATAGTACAAACAAGAGGTGGCACTAAGTAGTGTTGAATTGGGACCAGGTTCCCAGGATTTAATATTCAGAGTAACTGATCCCTGGAGAAAGTTAAACATGGAACCGGTGTAAGCCTGGCATGCCAAAATTAGGACTCTGAGTGGAAAATAATGGCATTCTGACCCTAGGTTGGGGACAATGGGTAGAAGTCCTCTTATGCTTTGAAAAGTCAAACTCCTCTGAACCTGCCGAAGTGGCCCACATGTCCCTATTAAGATCTAACACATATGAGTGAAATCATATGGTATTTGTCTTTCTCTGACTGGCTTATTTTGCTAAGCTTAACTAACAATTAAACACACACAAAAAAAGATCTAACATACCCTTGGTGCAAGAAGACAATGAAGGAGCTTCTCCCTCTAATGCAATCTGTACAACCGCCTTAGAATCTACCCTCACACCCTTCCTGGACACTGGGTAAGCCACCACTGACAGTAGGAAAGGCCATGGTTAACTAGGCTCACTGATAACAATGGGGTCATTAAGATCCCAAAACCAAAGAGGTCATACGGTGGCATTTAACTTCCAGAAACCAGGTAGATAAGATTATCATGAATGGCAGGGTTGGAATGGCATCCAAGAGGTCTGACATACACAGGCTTATGGGAGTGTTTAACAAAATGCATCCCTAGTGGCAAAACAGTGGAATATCCCACAAGGATAATACTCAGCTTTTAGCATTAGAAAAAATTAAAAAGTCATGTCCAGCAGGGAGAGAAGAGTTGTCCAATAAAAACAAAGTCATGATTCCTTGCCAAGGTTCTATACATGTACCAGTTTTTTTTTTTTTTTTAAAGATTTTATTTATTTATTTGAGACAGAGAGAATGAGAGAGACAGAGAGCACATGAGAGGGGGGAGGGCCAGAGGGAGAAGCAGGCTCCCTGCTGAGCAGGGAGCCCGATGCGGGACTCGATCCCGGGACTCCAGGATCATGACCTGAGCCGAAGGCAGTCGCTTAACCAACTGAGCCACCCAGGCGCCCTACATGTACCAGTTTTAAAATCTGGAACATAATGCCTAAAGTCTGACCCCCTGGAGGAAGGATTCTGCCACACCATGGCAGAGAGATGTGATGATTCTTCCATTCTTTCCCCAAAGGGACCTGCAACCATTTATTCAGAAAACTGCCCTCTGGGAGAGAGGGGACTGGGAAAACATTTCAGAGGTCTGAGCTGATATTTGTAACTGGAAACCTGAAGCATTATCTGTTAAATTCTTCTGTTAGAAGGATAGAGGTGGGGACGGGATAATAAGTGAGTAAGTGGAGTCCTAGCCAAAGTCCATGTTACTGGGTCTATGATCCCACTCAGTGATCACTTCCCAGTCCCTAAGATAATGGCAATTAGCAGACTTGATGGTTGGTGTAAGCCCCAGATCAGTCCCTTGGCTGATAGGGTAGGAGCCATTACCGAAGACCAAGTAGAATCCTCTGAAGCTCCTTTCTCCTCCCGGCCAAGGAAGTAAATAAAACCGTCATATCCTAAGACAGCTAAAATTAGTGCTACCTTTAAGGACCTAAAGGGTGCATAAGTGGTGAACCCTGCAATATATCGGTGTACTTTGTAAATCCAGCCCTTGCATAAAGCAGATAAGCCCTGGAGGATGAATCAACCTTGTATGGCAAATGAGACTTTGAATACGTGATTAGGTGAATGATCTTGACATAGGAGATTATTCTGGGTGATAACTGGTGGGCTCAAAGGTGATCACAGTGATCCTCTTGAGAGGAAAACAAGAGAAGTTAGATAGAGAAGGAGATCAGTGACAGGTAAATTATGGTTATAGCTTTGAACATGTAAGTAAAAGCTACACACCGTGGAGCATAGGGAGCCACAAAATGCTGAAAAGGACAAGGAAGTGGATTTTCTTCTCAGAGCCTCCAGAAGGAACCAGCTCTACCAACACTTTGACTTTAGCCCAGTCTGAAGCTGAGTTCAGATTTTAGACATCTGGAAGCGTAAAATAATACATTTGTGCTGTTTTAAGCCATTATTTTGGGAAAACCTGTTATAATAGCCACAGGAAACTAACATAGGATGACTTTTGTTTATCATTTTAAGGTTTCTATTCCATTGTTTTCTAGACTCCATTTGATGAAAAGTCAGCCATTATTCATTTTCTTATTCACTGCATGAACCACACTTTTTTTTTTTCCTTTAGCTGCTTTTAAGATGTTCTCTTTTTTGTTGTTGTTTTTGTTTTTGTTTTTTTTTTATTCTTATGTTAATCCCCATACATTACATCATTAGTTTTAGATGTAGATGTTCTCTTTATTTCGGCAGTTTGACTATGAAATGTTCTGGCATATATTCTCTCTGTATCGATCTCACTTGGCTTTCATTCACTAGAGGTTAGTGGTTTTAATGAAATTGGAAATATTTCATCTAATATATCTTAAAATAGATTATCTTGCCCATCTGTCTCTTGTCTTCTGATGGAACTCCAGTCCCATGTGCGTGACACTGTTAGCTATGATCCTGGAACATGTCAAAGTTTTGCTCATTTTCCCAATCATTTCCCTTCACTTTGAATTATTTTGATTATGCTGACTTCGTATCTATAATTTTTTCTTACACAGTGTCCAATTTTGTTGATGTCATCCTCCTTTTTATTTCAGTTACTGCATATTTTAGTTCTATGAGTTTTACTCGGTTATTGTTAAGCATGCCTCTGCCACTCTGAATTCTTCCATCTTTTCCTGAAGACTCTTGACCATCTTTTCCTGAAAATACTTTAAAATATGTATCATAGTTATTGTAAAGTCCTTGTCTTTTATTTATTTTTTTAAAGATTTTATTTATTTATTTGACAGAGAGAGACACAGTGAAAGAGAGAGCACAAGCGGGGGGAGTGGGAGAGGGAGAAGCAGGCTCTCCTCCGAGCAGGGAGCCCGATGCGGGGCTCGATCCCAGGACCCTGGGATCCTGACCTGAGCCGAAGGCAGACGCTTAATGACTGAGCCACCCAGGCACCCTAGTCCTTGTCTTTTAATTTCAACATCTGGGATACATTTAGGTCTGTTTTTATTGACTAATTTTCTCTTGACTATGCATCGTATTTTGTCTGCTTTTCTGCATGCCAGGTACCATTTTATTCTGTACTGGTATTGTGAAGTATACTTTCAGAGATTTGGAGTTCTTTTATCTGCACTTGCAGGGAGATTGATTTGGGTCTAGCAGGCAGTTAAATTATTGATGGATCATCTCTAGTCCTGTGCAACTTAGGTTTAGGCTTTTTGAACTCGATTTAAATTTCCCCTTAATCCTAGGGTTTAACGTTTAGCTCTGTGATGCCCTTACTCCTGAATCATGGCCCATATGGGTTTCCAATGGGAAGTTTGAGGGTTTTATCAAGACCTTCTCCCAAACACGGGATAACTGGTGCTAAATCTGCTCAACTCTTTAGTCTCTTTGTTACGCCTTTTAGCTGGATCCCTGGCATTCATTAACTGCACACATGCATTTCTGGAGTGTGATAAATGTTGATATGAATTTATATGCAAATTTTGTGGGGCCCCTTCTGAAGCACCTTCCTTTCTGGTATGCCTTTCCTGAATTTCCAGCAGCTCTGATAGTCCCAAAATCTAACTTCTCATTTCTCAACCAGTAAGACTACTACTTTCTGCTTGAGCTCTATTTTCCTTGAACTATCCTGACTGGGGCATACCCTCAAAGGGAAAGCAAATTTAAGATAAAACAGACAAATAAATACCTTTATTAAATCTATTCAACCCAGTTAAGAACAATTTCCTAATTCTCACTAATGCATAATTAACAGTCTGAGGTTTGTACTTGATAGTGTCATCCCAGAGCACATTTCATCAGCAAAGCCCGTCACCTTCTCTTTCTCATTACTCAGTGTCATCCTCCCTTTAGCACATCACAGAGGGAAATTGTAAATAATCTTCAATTTCTTTGATCATCCCCCAAAAGGAGCAGTACAGAACCCCATGTCACCTTGCATTAATCTTTATGTACTACACCATGGTATGTACCATATCATATTTATGATTATGTCAAAAAGGTATGACTCAAAATCAAACCATTTTTTTCTTTTATAGAAAAAAGTTATGTTCTCGTAAAAGTAGAGTTTTACATAGAAAATCAGGTTTTGTAGGGAATAGTGCACATATTTAGAAACCAATACTTAATTTCAGTTTTTTTGTTTATTTGTTTCTGTCTTATTTCAGCAACCAGTTAGTGGAGAAAATTTATTCTTTAAGAGGCATAATAAATCATAATAGTGATAAGTGATTTATATAAATAAAAGTAGTGATACAAGTTTCAGATTTAACCTCTTAAACTTAAATGTAATACTAACAATAATAGTAACAATGGGAAGAGCTAATGTGTTCTGGATGCCTAGTGTTCAGAACTCTCTATTGAGTTTAATCCTCTTATTAAACCTATGAGGTAGTGGGATTTATAAAAACATCAAGGCATTATTTATTGCATTTCTTAAAATATAAAGCAACAGCATGAAATACTAGTAGTTTGCACACACCTTGTGGTCTATCCATCTAATACACATTTGTTGAATGTATGGATCTCTGTGTACACAGGGAATCATAAAACATTCTTGATGGCCTCTACAATGAGAGATTGTTATATAAACAAATACATTATTACAACAGAGTACAATATGTGCAATTGTATGAACTTGGAAAAATCTTACAGACAAAACAAGGAAAAAAATGGCACACAAAGATTTAGAGTTTACAGAGTGGAAGAATTAGAACTGTCAGTGAATGCTTCCTGGAGTAGTTGTTTCATATTAGATGATCCTTCAAAATACATTCACTTTCTCTCCTACTCCCGATCTCCATGTTGGATGGAGTATACTTCCTGGCCTCATGATTTTGGGTCTGGCTAACTTGATTTGCTTTGGCTAGTGGTTATTAGCAGAGATGATCCAAAGGGTAAATGGGCTTGTTTCCTTGAGCTCCTGACATTCATCATGAGAAGAACGTGTCTTAGCTAAACCCTTATCTGAGGAGGATGACATACATATGGCAAAGAACCAAGCCCAACCTGCATCTTGGAGGCAAACCCAGCTAGTTGAGGCTGAACCAACCAAATCCCAGTGGACTGGCAAACTTGCAAGAGACAAGTGAATACTATGGTATATGCCTGATAAGGACTGAATGCTTGTGTCCCCCCAGCCAAGTTCATACTTCAAAACCCTAATCTCGAATGTGATGATGTTTGGAGGTGGGGCCTTTGGGAGGTAATTAGGATTTCACGAGGACGGGGACTTCATCATGGGATTAGCACCCCTATAAAAAGAGACAAAGACACAAGATTTCTTTTAATATATATGCACCAAGGAAGACCATGTGAGGATATAAGATGGCCTTTTGCAAACAAGTAAACAGGCTCTCACCAGACACCAAATCTGCTGGCATCTTTATTTTGGACTTCCCATCCAGAATTGTGGGAAATTATTGTTTAAGCCATCCTGTCTATGGTATTTTGTGATAGCAGCCTAAACTGATTAAGGCAATGGCACTGACATTTTGTGGTTGTCCGTTTCATAGCAGATCCTGACTGACTGGGATAACCAGTAGATTAATCTTCTTCATCACGATACATGTTTAATTCAGTATGTAGGTCATTGGGCAAAGGCATCAGCTGTATCCTCATAATGCTTTTAATTCCACCCCCATCATTGCTTGTGGATTCAGATCATCCTCCTACTATGTAAATGACTTACCTCTGAATATACAATGATTCCTTTCTTCTTAGGGTGAAGAGAGATACCAATTTTTTTTGCCCAGATGTATGGTTGCATATGTTTCCATCTATAATGAGCAGGGGTAAGAAAAATATAAGAAAAAGTATGTAAGGATACATAATCAAAACATCTACTTTTGAGTCAAATTTAGCTTCTATAGAAAAGCTTGGCAATTGGCTCTTATAATATCTGATCACTATGCATACTTTCAAGCCATCACCTCTGCCGAGTACAGAAAATACTTGAGAAAAAGAAAAAAAAGCAACATTTTGCTAATGTAACTTATGTTTTTAGTGTGAACACATGTTATTTTAAAATTCCTCATTTTGACAGATTTTTATTTTTCAAAAGGCAATGAAAAGTGTCAAGGGAGCTAATAAATGAATTTCTCTCTTTCCAACTCTCTTTTCCTGACCTTTATCAAAGTCCACTTTATTCTCCTTTGGGGAAGAAAAAGTGATTTGTGTCATCCCCCGCAACCAAGAAAAATCTGAGGAAAGAACAAATAAAAGAACTTTTCATCTGGTCATAAAACAATAATTAATTGCACCATTAAGTAACTTATACAAACCTGGGGGGGAAATGGAGAAAAAGAGAACTCTTCCTGAGAAATATTCCCAGAGGGCTGATGTTAATCAAAGCCTGTGTGATTCAGAGAAAGAAGAAAGGAAGTCGTAGGAAAATGAGACCCATAAGGAGGCCTTGAGTGCAGTACCTCAAGGCGGGGTGTGAAGGAAAACATTTTTCAAGGATAGATTCTTTTGTAGGGCATGCCTGGTTGATCAGGTCACGTGGATGCTTTGTGAATTAACATCAAAGTAAAGTTAGCTTATAGCCACAATTTATTTATTTATTTTTTGCTTTCATGAGAGATTTGCTTCAGGGTGAATAAATAGAAGTTCTGAAGGGAATGTGTAATTCAGTAGCTCGTGAGACGAAGACCCCTTTCCTTCATGTTGTGTATTCTTAGGTCAGATGTTCCAATTTCTAACCCAAGATTTGAGCAACTTGACCAGATTAGGACCTCTTGGTTTGGCTTGCTTGTCAGATGTAGCACAGGCATTTGGATAGGGGCTGGCACTTAGTAGGTACAGGTTAAAGAAGGGGTTGCATTGTTACTATTCAACATGATGACCTTATCCTTTATTCTCAATGATTCTTTTAGGAATAGACTAAATAAAGATTAAGGAAGCAGTGAGACAAGTTAGAGGAAAACTCTGAAAAGAAAGCCAAAATCATCCAAGATACTCCTGCAGGGCTGGTCAAGGGCACAAGCAATCAAGATGAAAAGGAACAGAGAGGAGGACCTTATGGAAACAGCCCTGTTACCTGTCTTGGAGTATTTTTTCCTGACATTTACCCAGTTTCCCTCCTTCCCCTAATAAAGTATAAGGAATGTTTACTTGTTCATTGATCTGTTCATTCAACCAAAATTTATTGTTTTATTCTGTGTCCTCCTCAAATGTAACCCTGAGATAAAAATTGTATTTGGGGGGTGAAAGAAACTCCAGTAAAGAATTGGAGATGGAAGGCGGAGAAGGGAAGGCAGTCACTGTGCATTATTAACCTGATACCATGGTGGGTGAGTGGAGCCAACACCCACAGGAGAATCAAATCACTGTCAAGACTCTTTTCTACCCAGAGGTGAACATTTTATTGCTGTCCTGCTGCCCATTTCAAAATATGTCCAGCCACCTGTTCGATATCAGTTTTTAGAAGTTCTTCAATTAAATAAAATCAAATGACAATGTTATATCTCAATGATGTTGACATAGAGATGCTCCAAATTTTAATATGCTTATTATGAAATCCCCAAGAACCACATTAAAATCCAAACCATATTACATCCTCTTGTAAATTTTGTAAAGATTTCAAAATACTAAAAAAATATTAAAGCTCCAAATTAAATGTCACCCTTTTTAGCTAAAGTTACCAAGCAATCAAAGTCACCTCCAGTTTCTTGCTTTGATTAGATTCAGCCAGAGGGCAGAGCTCCTGATGGTTGGGCTGACTCATCCTGGAAGGGCTATAGTTTCTTCACAGTAGCAAAACCTGTTTGCATTCAATGCCAAGTCTTACTTTTAAAGTCAAATGAGGTTTTACCAAATACAAAATTATTATGGTACTGAATCCCTGATAACAAAATTTAAAGATAAGGTGATCTGCAGACCCTAGAGCTAAATTATATTTGCAGAACCCAGTATTTAGTATTGCTAAATACCTTTTCAAAGAATTAGGAGTATTTGTGGGAAGGACAGTAGAGGGAATTTTGATTTTGTTTGTTTGTTGTGTTTTACCCTTATCAGTATGTTAGCCAATCTATGTCAGGTTTCCAAAATTTATAAACTATGCCCTTCAATTTAGTCTCAGAACTATCCCAATAAGAGATTGATTTGGACAGAATGCATTTACCATAACTAAGAGTAAGAAGCAACCAAAGCATACTGTTTCTCTTCAACTAAGTGTTGAGAAACTATGGCCCTGCAAGACAACTACGGTTTTTGTAAATAAAGTTTTATTAGGACACAGTCACATCCATTTATTTACATATTGTAGATGACTTCTTTCTGAGCCACAAAAATGAAGTTCAAAATTATTAAGAGAGACCTTATGCTGTGGTAAGCCTGAAATATTTATCATCTGGCCCTTCAAAGAAAAAGGTGTTCTGTCTTAATAGCACTAAAAACTTTTTTGCTAAGTTTAGAAAATTGCAAAGTTGGGGGCCCAGGTCACAGGGTCAGAGCCCAAATCAGATGCTTTTATCTCACATCAAGATTATTTAAAAATTATCAGTTTACATTTCTTTCCACATGGTGTGTTTCTAAAGTCTCATTTCTTCATCATGCATTAATTCAGGCTATTGGCTGAGTTAATAATCTCTACCGTGCATGATGAGCAGGCTTAGGCCATTGGAGCAACTGTTAGTAACTCGGAGTGCAGAATAGCATAGTCCCATAAAACTGCCTCATCACATGTGGATTGCAGCCAGAGAATCTTGTTCAGCACATTCCTGTAGTTATGCTCCTGAGGAGAGTAGCAAACAATAGCTCTTCTAAATGCTTTTCAAGACATTGTCTGCCCTGTGTTTTTGGCAGTTCCAGCCCTCAAGGAGTGCTTCTTGCTGCATCTTTGTTTTTCCCTTCATCAGTGACTATACCTCTCAAGTTTGTGTCTCCCCCTGATGTTCTACTCCTTTACCATGGGCAGTTATCTTGGTTCTTTCTTTCTCTAACACATGTAGGTCTAGTACTATTTGTCATATCAGAACCTCTTCTCCTTTCTATTTCCCCTTTGCTTACTTCCCAGGGCATTTTTGTTTTTACTGTATTCTTCAGTTAAGGAGTTCTGAGTCTTGTAAATGCATCTACTGTTCAGATAGATCTTGTCTACCAAGCTGGGCTAGATGATCCCACTAGGAGACTTTCCTTCCATTAGATAAACAACTAACCCAGGTCAGGACAACTTCCTGTTAATAACCTTCCTCTTTTCTTCTAGTTCTCATGTCATAAATCTCGTAGGCCTACCAGAGCATCACCTTGAAGTCACCCCATAATTCTTTGAGGATTTCTGATCCTAATCCAAAATTAGTCCCTACACATCCCCACCTTACCCTAAACGAGGAATGGGATCATGGGCAGCCAACCTAGTGCTGCTTACTAAAGCCTGGTGTTAATAATTTAAAAAGGGACCTTCATGACTATTCTTGGGCAGAAACAGGACTCAGGCTCCTATATCTTCTAAAACTGCAAGGCAACCTTTGCATTAAGGAAGGTTCCTGCAAAGTTCAGGGTCATTCTGTGGCAGCCACTCTAAAGACCCTACACTATAGCAAGAATAAGACTAATTTTATTTTAGCTAAAATGCCCTTATAGCAAAACTGATTACCTACTTTATCAAACTAGGATATTTTTCAAGTGAAGGGGAATGGAGCATTAGGTCTAAACCATACTGAGCTGGAAAATAGGATGACTGGTTACTCTACTTGTAGTGGATGCTTTACAGGTCGAGGCCTTTGCTGGGTCCTAACCTTTGTTGAGTACTTGCATGGTATAATATAAACCCCTGTGATTGTAGTAACATTTCTGCAGAAGTAGCCTGATCCCAGTATAAGAAATAGCCTTAGCATTACCACCAATACAGGCACATGAGAAAGGGGGGGAGGCCCACAACATAGCTGAAGGCTTTCCTGTCGACATACTTTATCTCTGATGCATGACCAAGAGCTATGTAGGTTATTAGGAGTGGTTCTTTTGAAGCGATGTGCTAATGCATTCATTTATTCAAGATAAACTTGTGACAAAAGACTGAGATGAAGTTTAGGAGATGAGCATCGTCATGTCAGTCCTCCTTAATGAAAGAGGTCCAGTTAGTTATGAAGATAACACATAGAAGTTCTAAGAGGCTCAATCAGTTAGATTTTATGGCAGAGTACATAAAAGAGAGCTGTGCCACCATGGAAACATTTCTCACCATACAGATGATAAGACCTGATCATACACAATCTCAGTGGTTCTCGTGTGGAAAATATATTGTGCTGGGAAAGTGGATTCAGGGAAGGTAGTTGGAAAGCTTTCATAGCTAGAAGGCTACTACAGATGTACAGTCAAGGATAACGTGAGCATGAACTAATGCAGCTGCTGGAGACAGAAAACAGGGCATACTATTATATCAGAGATTAGGGGTAGGATTACAAAGAAAGGATAAGGAATTCTGTTAGATTTCTGGCTTAGTATCACCCACTGAGAGAAAATATAGGACAAAAATTGGGTTTTAACAGAAGCTGTGAGCAGGGAAAGGGACAATAATTATAGAAAGAGGAAAAGAGAGGAATATAGAAGAAATGCATCTTACACTTCATGGTTTTGCTAGGTTCTTCCCAACTTAGCCCTGAGTGTGTAAATGCATTAAGTTTTACTAAGTGATTCCACCATCCAAAGTGAAACAAGGTAATTTCTTTTTCTGAGTATTCCTTCTCTGAACTGATTCATGGAGATGGGTCAACATACATTTTTGAGAGCTGGGTTAAGATCAAGAAAGAAAAAAAAATGGTTTTGACCCTTGTTTGACTTTGGATTATTACTCTACCTGCCTAGTCTTTAGTTACTTTATTTGAAAAATGGGATAATAATACCTCCATCAATGACATCATCAAAAGATGAAAGGAAATATTATATGTTAGATATTCAGTATATGCTTGGAGAAAGGTCAGAATTTTCCAACTGGTAATTTTTGTTGTAGAGTGTTTGATCATTTATTTCCTGAAATACAAAACCAGAAGGATGGACATCAGAAAGAAAGAATATTCTTTGAGCATTTATTTATTCAACTAACACATTAAAATAATATAAACTAATGTGAGGGACATATATTTCTAGCCATGTTGGAGTAACTGGTACTGGAAGAGGTACTACCTCTTCCCATAAGAAGCTAGAACACTAGACAAGATATACGAAACCATTGTTTTAGACAATAGAAAACAGGTATTGCTGGATTGTTAATCTTGAGAGAAAAAAAGCAAACAAGGTGAATCACCCTGGATTTCTTCCTAGATACCCCTTCCAGAATATGGTACAGGGAATAGAGGTCCAGTTAGTTATGAAGATAACACATAGAAGTTCTAAGAGGCTGAATCAGTTAGGATTTATGGCAGAGTACATAAAAGAGAGCTGCGCATGTGCGCACGCGTGCGCACACACACACACAACCTTTAAAAACTGTATTAAAACTGTATAGGAATTCTGCAGCATCTTGTGGGACAATAAAGTGTACTTGCATAGAATGTAATTTGAAAAGACCGGGAAAAGAACTATCAGAGGACTATCAGGTGAAGAATTACCAGAGATTACAAAGGACTGGAAAATATCAGCGCTTCTAGGAGCCTGAGTGGAGAGATCTCATTGAATACTGGAGGCATTCGTTAGAAACTTGAGAAGGGTAACACTTCAGTAGTAAGGCTAAACAAGCCTAGAAGAAAAGCTGCTTAGAGCTGTCATAACAAAGTTTGAAATCAAGGCTCCAATGATTAAGCTAACTCAGTGCAATGTAAGTGCCTACTAAAACAAAGATTAGTGCTCTGTTAAGGGAGGTCAGCTCCTGATACTCAAAAACACCATTCACAAGTGCTTCTCATCCAATCAGAAATTATTTCATGCAAATGAGCATAAAACTAGAACCTATAACCAGTCAATAAAAATAAATTCACAAATGACAGAGATGATGGAAATAGTGTGCAAAGACTTTAAAGCAGGGCTGATAAATGCTATGGTGGATATAAATTAAAACATACACATATTGGAGAAAGAAATGAAAGATATAAAAATGAGCCAAATGGAAATTATAGAAATTGATGCCTGCAGACATTGAGAATATTATAAGAGAATACTATGACAAGAATTTGAGCAAATTAAGATGTCCAAGGTTCTTGAAGACACTAATTAACAAAATTGACAATAGAAGATATTTTAAAAATCATAATAGCCTTGTATCTATTAAAAAAAAAGAAAGCTTGAATTCATAATTGAAAACCATCTCACAATGAAAATCCTAGACCTAGATGGCTGCATTAGTGGATTAAATCTAATGCTTAAATTAGGAATAATACACAATTTAAAAATAGAGGAGTGGGGGGGGGGAAGATGGCGGAGGAGTAGGGGACCTTTTTCAACTGGTCCCCGGAATTGAGCTGGATATCTACCAGACCACTCTGAGCACCCATGAAACCAGCCTGAGATGTAAGAAGATCTGGATCTCTACAAACAGAATATTGCAGGCGGTTGGTTTTGAGGTGCGAAGCAGGGAGCCGTAATTCTGCGGGCAGATATCGGAGGATAAAGGTCAGTGGGAGGGTGCCTGGCCGTGGGGATCCTACAGCGCCAGTGAGTGATAGCCTCTGCGCTGTGGACGGGGCACAGACTCGCAGACCAGTAGCAGCAGGGAAAGGACTTTAGGGCAGCCCCCAGGTTGGGAACCCAGAGCGGCAGGGTCGCGCCTGTGAACTTCAGCCCTGGGGACAGAAACACGGAGTGGTGGGGTCGTGCACACGTGTGAACTGAGAGCGGCTGGCGGTTTTTTTTTTTTTTTAAAGATTTTATTTATTTATTTGAGACAGAGAGAATGAGATACAGAGAGCATGAGAGGGAGGAGGGTCAGAGGGAGAAGCAGACTCCCCGCCGAGCAGGGAGCCCGATGCGGGACTCGATCCCGGGACTCCAGGATCATGACCTGAGCCGAAGGCAGTCGCTTAACCAACTGAGCCACCCAGGCGCCCGCGGCTGGCGGTTTTAGAAGCACAAAGAGCAGAGACGTGCCCAAACCTGGAGGCAGGACTGGGGGTGCTGCAGAGGGGCGCACAAACCAGGCCGCTGCAGTTTATAGCAGCACGGACAGAAACGGAGACTGTGTGACCTGGAGAGCTCACTGAAGCACAGACTGCGATCTCTCTGCTCTGAGGCAGAGGGTTGGAAACGGTCTCTTCTGCTCTGACTCGTGGAAGAGATGTGGAAAGCCGCCAGGGAAAGCCGCCAGAGAACAAAAGTCCCCAAAACTGATTCCCACTGAGCCCATCCCCTGCCACAGGGGGCAGGGCAGCTCTGCCCAAACAGGGTTGCCTGAGTAACAGTGCGGCAGGCCCCTACCCCAGGAGACAGACTGGGAAAACAAGAGGCCAGCAACCCTAAGGTCCCAAAAAACAGGTGCATCTTGCTTGGGTTCTGGTCAATAATATGGATTCTATACATTGCCTCAAACACCCATCAACAGAATGACTAGGAAGAGGAGCCCCCAAAATAGAAAAGACTCAGAGATTATGACTTATGCTGAAGATTTACAAATGGATGCAGCTATAACCAAGATGTCGGAGATGGAATTCAGGCTAGCAATTGTGAAGACAATGGCTAGAATGGAGAAATCAATTAATGGCAATGTAGAGTCTCTAAAGGCAGAAATGAAAGCTGAATTGGCAAAACTTAAAAATGCTATCAATGAGATCCAATCCAATCCAGATAATCTAACAGCTAGGGTAACTGAGGCAGAAGAGCAAATAAGTGACCTGGAAGACAATATAATAGATAGAAAGGGAAAAGAGGCCAGGGAAAAACAACTCAGAATCCTTGAAAATAGAATTAGAGAAATAAGTGGCACCATGAAGCATTCCAATGTCAGAATAATTGGAATCCCAGAGGGAGTGGAGAGAGAGAGAGAGGACTAGAAGATGTATTTGAGCAAATCGTAGCTGAGAACTTCCCTAATCTGGGGAATGAAACAAATATTCGAGTCCTAGAGGCAGAGAGGACCCCTCCTAAGATCAAGGAAAACAGGCCAACACCCCGGCATGTAATAGTAAAACTTGCAAATCTTAGAACCAAGGAAACCATCTTAAGGGCAGTTAGGGGGAAGAGATCCCTTACATACAGAGGGAGGAACATCAGAATAACTTCAGACCTATCCACAGAGACCTGGCAAGCCAGAAAGGCCTGGCAAGACATATTCAGGGTACTAAATGAGAAGAACATGCAGCCAAGAATACTTTATCTGGCAAGGCTGTCATTTAGAATGGATGGAGAGATGCAGAGCTTCCACGAGCGGCAGAAACTGAAAGAATATGTGACCACTAAGCCAGCCCTGCAAGAAATATTGAGGGGAGTTCTATAAAAGGAGAAAGACCCCAAGAATGATATACAACAGAAATTTACAGGAACAATCTATAAAAAAAACATCTTCACAGGCAACATGATGACAATTAATTCATATCTTTCAATAATCACTCTCAATGTGAATGGCTTAAATGCTCCCATAAAACAGCACAGGGTTGCAGATTGGATAAAAAGACAGGACCCATCCATATGCTGCCTACAAGAGACTCATTTTGAACCTTAAGATACATCCAGACTGAAAGTGAAGGGATGGAGATCCATCTTCCATGCCAGTGGAACTCAAAAGAAAGCTGGGGTAGCAATTCTTATATCAGACAAATTAGATTTTAAACTAAAGTCTGTAATAAGGGACTCAGAAGGACACTATATCATTCTTAAAGGGTCTATCCAACAAGAAGATCTAACGATTGTAAATATCTATGCCCCCAACATGGGAGCAGCCATCTACATAAGCCAATTGTTAACCAAAATAAAGAGTCATATTGATAACAATACATTAATTGTAGGAGACCTCAGTACTCCACTCTCAGCAATGGACAGATCATCTAAGCAGAAAATCAACAAGGAAACAAGAGCTTTGAATGATACATTGGACCCGATGGACCTCATAGATATTTACAGAACATTCCACCCTAAAACAACAGACTACTCATTCTTCTCAAGCACACATGGAACTTTCTCCAGAATAGACCATATACTGGGTCACAAATCAGGTCTCAACCGATACCAAAAGATTGAGATTATTCCCTGCATATTCTCAGACCACAATGCTCTAAAACTGGAACTCAATCACAAGAAAAAATTTGGCAGAAATTCAAACACTTGGAAGCTAAAGACCACTCTGCTCAAGAATGTTTGGGTCAACCAGGAAATCAAAGAAGAACTTAAACAATTCATGGAAATCAATGAGAACGAAAACACATCGGCCCAAAACCTATGGGATACTGCAAAGGCGGTCCTAAGGGGGAAATACAGAGCCATACGAGCCTCACTCAAAAAAATAGAAAAATTCTGAATTCTCCAACTAACCCTACACCTTAAAGAATTAGAGAAAAAGCAACAAACAATGCCTAAGCCATGCATTAGAAGAGAAATAATTAAAATTAAAGCAGAGATCAATGAATTAGAAACCAGAAACACAGTAGATCAGATCAACGAAACTAGAAGTTGGTTCTTTGAAAGAATTAATAAGATCAATAAACCACTGGCCAGACTTATCCAAAAGAAAAGAAAAAGGACCCAAATTAATAAAATTATGAATGAAAGGGGAGAGATCACGACTAACACCAAGGAAATGGAAACAATTATTAGAAATTATTATCAACAACTATATGCCAAGAAACTGAGCAATCTGGATGAAATGGAGGCCTTCCTGGAAACCTATAAGCTGCCAAGACTGAAACAGGAAGAAATTGACAACCTGAATAGGCCAATAACCAGTAACGAGATTGAAGCAGTGATCAAAAACCTCCCACACAACAACAGCCCAGGGCCTGATTGATTCCCTGGGGAATTCTACCAAACATTCAAAGAAGAAATAATACCTATTTTACTGAAGCTGTTTCAAAAAATAGAAACAGAAGTAAAACTTCCAAACTCATTCTATGAGGCCAGCATTACCTTAATCCCCAAATCAGGCAACGACCCCATCAAAAAAGAGAATTTCAGACCACTATCCCTGATGAGGATGGATTCCAAAATCCTCAATAAAATCCTAGCTAATAGGATCCAACAATACATTAAAAGGATCATCCACCACGACCAAGTGGGATTTATCCCCGGGATGCAAGGATGGTTCAACATTTCACAAATCAATCAATGTGATAGAATACATTAATAAGAGGAGGGAGAAGAACCATATGGTCCTCTCAATTGATGCAGAAAAAGCATTTGACAAATACAACATCCTTTCCTGATTAAAACTCTGTAGAGTATAGGGATAGAGGGAACATTCCTCAAGTTCATAAAATCCATCTATGAAAAACCCATAGCGAATATCATCCCCAATGGGGAAAAGCTGAGAGCCTTTCCCTTAAGATCAGAAACACATCAAGGATGCCCACTCTCATCACTATTTTTCAACATAGTACTAGAAGTCCTAGCAACAGCAATCAGACAACAAAAAGAAATAAAAGGTATTCAAATTGGCAAAGAAGTCAAACTCTTTCTTTTCGCAGATGACATGATACTTTATGTGGAAAAGCCAAAAGACTCCACCCCCAAATTACTAGAACTCATCCAGCAATTCAGTAATGTGGCAGGATACAAAATCAATGCACAGAAATCAGTTGCTTTCTTATACACTAACAACGCAACTGTAGAAAGAGAAATTAGAGAAACGATTCCATTTACAATAGCACCAAACATCATAAGATACCTCAGAATAAACCTAACCAAAGGGGTAAAGAATCTATACTCTAGGAAATACAGAACACTCATGGAAGAAATTGAAGAAGACACAAAAAGATGGAAAAATATTCCATGCTCATGGATTGGAAGAATAAACATTGTTAAAATGTCTATGCTACCCAGAGCAATCTGTACCTTCAATGCCATCGCGATCAAAATTCCAATGACACTTTTCAAGTGCTGGAACAAATAATCGTAAAATTTGTATGGAATCAGAAAAGACCCCGAATCGCCAAGGAAACATTGAAAAAGAAAAACAAAGCTGGGAGCATCACGTTGCCCGATTTCAAGCTATATTACAAAGCAGTGATCACCAAGACAGCATGGTACTGGCACAAAAACAGACATATAGACCAATGGAACAAAATAGGGAACTCAGATATGGACTCTCAACTCTATGGTCAAATAATCTTTGACAAAGCAGGAAAGAACATGCAATGGAAAAAAGACAGTCTCTTCAATAAATGGTGCTGGGAAAATTGGACAGCCACATGCAGAAGAATGAACTCGACCATTCTCTAACACCATTCACAAAGATAAACTCAAAGTGGATGAAAGACCTCAATGTGAGACAGGAATCCATCAAAGTCCTAGAGGAGAACATAGGCAGTAACCTCTTTGACATCGCCCACAGCAACTTTTTTCAAGATACATCTCCAAAAGCTAGTGAAACAAAAGCAAACATGAACTTTTGGGACTTCATCAAGATAAAAAGCTTCTGCACAGCAAAGGAAACAGTCAATAAAACAAAGAGGCAACCCACAGAATGGGAGAAGATATTTGCAAATGACACTACAGATAAAGGGCTGGTATCCAAGATCTATAAAGAACTTCTCAAACTCAACACCCAAAAAACATATAATCAAGTCAAAAAGTGGGCAGAAGATATGAAAAGACACTTCTCTGAAGAAGACATACAAATGGCTAACAGACACATGAAAAAATGTTCATCATCATTAGCCATCAGGGAAATTCAAATCAAAACCACACTGAGATACCACCTTACACTAGTTAGAATGGCAAAAATGGACAGGGAAGGAAACAACAAATGTTGGAGAGGTTGTGGAGAAAGGGGAACCCTCTTACACTGTTGGTGGGAATGCAAGTTGGTACAGCCACTTGGGAAAACAGTGTGGAGGTGCCTCAAAAATTTAAAAATAGAGCTACCCTATGACCCAGCAATTGCACTACTGGGTATTCACCCCAAAGACACAGATGTAGTGAAAAGAAGGGCCATATGCACCCCAATGTGCATAGCAGCAATATCTGTAATAGCCAAACTGTTGAAAGAGCTGAGATGCCCTTCAACAGATGAATGGATAAAGAAGATGTGGTCCATATATACAATGGAATATTCCTCAGCCATCAGAAAGGATGAATACCCAACTTTTACATCAACATGGATGGGACTGGAGGAGATTATGCTAAGTGCAATAAGTCAAGCAGAGAAAGTCAATTATCATATGGTTTCACTTATTTGTGGAAAATAAGGAATAGCATGGAGGACACTAGGAGAAGGAAGGGGAAAATGAGGGGGGGGAATTGGAGGGAGAGATGAACCATGAGAGACTATGGACTCTGAGAAACAAACAGGGTTTTAGAGGTGAGGGGGAAGGGGGTATTGGTTAGCCCGGTGATGGGTATTAAGGAGGGCACGTACTGCATGGAGCACTGGGTGTTATATGAAAACAATGGATTGTGGATCACCACATCAAAAACCAATGATGTATTGTATGTTGACTAACATAACATAATAAAATTAAAAAAAAAAATAGAGGAGTGGGAAGAACTTCCCAAATCATTTAATGAGGACTCCATTATTCTCACACCCAAACTGGCAAAAATGTGATAAGAAAATTTTGTGACCCAACATTCTTAATAAACATACAAGCAAAAATCTTCACCAAAATGCTAACAAATCTTACTTAGTGATATACAAAAGGGATAATACACTCTGCCTAAATGAGGGTTGTACCAAGAATTTAGGTTATATGCTTATAACATTCCAAAATGAGTCAATGTAATGTAATGATTTAATAGAATTAAGGGGAAAATTACATGATAATTTCAATAGATATAGGACTTTCTTGTAAGTTCAATATCTATCTATTCATGAATAAAATATTCAGCAATCTAGCAATAGAAGGAAACTTACTAAAATTGATCAAGAGAATCTTTGAAAACATACAGCTAACATGATACTTAAGAGTGAAAGAGAGAATGCTTTCCCCCAAAGATTATGAACAAGATAAAAAGGTTCCATCCTCATCTCTCTTATTCCACATTTCACTGGAGTTGTTAGTCAATGTAATAAGTCAAATAATAAAGACAACAACAACAATAACAATATAGGCATTCAGATTCGAAAGAAACAAGTACAACTATCTTTTTGTTTTTTTTGTTTGTTTGTTTCACAGATGTCATGATCCTGTATGAAGGAAATCCTATGAAGTTTATTTTAAAAAGTAATTAAGATTTTAGATAAACTAGCAGGGTTATAGGATACAAGATCAACATACACAATCAATTCTATTTCTGTACACTAGTAAAAATCAACCAGAAATTGAAATAAAACAAACAATACAATTTGTCATAGCATCAAAAACATGAATTATTTATGGGTACATATGACAACCTATAGACTGAAACATTGATGGGAGAAATTTAAAAGAGTGAAATGAATCAAAAGATTTAATCAATATTTTAAAATATCAATTCTCCATAAATTATTCTATGGTTTCAATATAATTTTCATCAAAATTCCAGCAGGGCTTTTTGTAGAAATTAAGAAGCTGATTCCAAAATTCATATGAAAATTCCAGGAACCTAGAATACCTAAAACACAGTTTTGAAATAAAAAGGACAAAGTTTGAGGACTTATACTACCTGATTTCAAGACTTACAAAACTATAATAATCAAGACAGTCTGCTCTGGATAAAATACAAATAAATCAATGCAACAGAATAGAGAAGCAGAAATGGACTCATAAATAGACAGTTGACTTTTGACAAAGTTGCAAAGTCAACTCAGTGGAGAACATAATCTTTTGAATGGATGGTACTGGAAAATTTGAATATTCTTATGGGAAAAACAATTAAAGTTTGGATCTTTACTTTTCATCACATATTAAAAATAGCATAATTGAATTATAGACCTAAATGTGAAACCTAAAGCCATAAAACTTTTGAAAAAAAACAAAAACAAAAACAAAACTTAGCATTGATATATATGACCTTGGCTTAGGCAGAGGTCTTTAGACATAACATCAAAAACATGATCCACATAAGAAAAAAAGATTGATAAATTGAACTTTATCAAAATTAAAAATTCTACTCTTTGAGGGGCTCCTGGGTGAAAGCATCTGCCTTCAGCTCAGGTCAAGATCCCAGGGTCCTCAGCAGGGAGTCTGCTTCTCTCTCTCCCACTGTCCCTCACCGTCCCCTCCTACTCTCTTTCTCTCTCTCAAATAAATAAATAAAATCTGTTAAAAAAATTCTACTCTTTAAAGACATTGTTAAAATGAAAAGACAAGCCGTGTACCAATAGAAATAATTAGAAAATCACACATTTGGGAAAGGACTTGAATTCAGAATATATAAAGAAATCTCAACAATCAATGGTAAGCAAATAACCCAATAAATGAATGGGCAAATGGTTTGAAAAAACACTTCACCAAAGAACACTACACAGAAGTGTAGAGAGCAAAATGGAGTCTCTTATGTCAAGCAGGAGACTGTGTCAAGCAAAGACGCAAGCAGTTAAGGTACTGCAGCCAGGGGGTATCCCCAGGACAAATGTCAGCTGACACCCCAGAACTGACAAGGAGTAGAACCAGAGGAGATCTGTGATGAGGGAGCAAAGGGCAAGCTGAGGATAAAGCAGAAGCTGACATCCCACGACGCACCCCCCCCAATGGGATATATGTGACATTCCTCAGGCTCTCCTGGCTGCCCTAAACCTAAGGAAGGGAAAAATAGTTAACTTATAGAGATCACAATCCCGCAAGACATGAGTCTCCCTCAGTTTACAAATGTCTTAGCGATCTACAAGAACAAAGCTTTTCTATCAATAACCTAGCTTCCATAAGGAAATGTAGATACAAATAAATGTCCTTATAACCTGCGGCCCAGTGACAGATACTTGAAGTGGGCAGAATGTAATGTTCCTCTGGGAAGCTACCAAATATCTTACTGTGAATGCCTTGCCAGAAGGAAAAACAACCTTAATTGACAATGGCAAGGCCTCTGGTATCCTGGGAGTCTTCTTTAATATATGAAAGTTCTTTCTTGAAACCTCCCTTTTTCCTTACTTCCCCCAACCCCATAGTATATAATCAGCCACACCTCACAACCCCGATGCAGTAGCTCTTTCTGCCCATGGGTCCATTCCCCGTGCTTTAATAAACCACCATTTTCACCATAGACGTCTCCAGAATTCTTTCTTGGTCGTCGGCTCTGGACCTCACCCCACCGAACCCCACCTATATTCCAAAACCCTGTCAGACCCAAAACTAATTAAATCTCTTTAAAAAGGGAAGGATTTTGGCAGCAAACTGTCAGACTCTTCAGACCTGGCTCCTGTATGTCTGACCACTGAAAAACGGTAACTGCCGCCAAGGGTTCTGCCTGATGGATCTCCAGACAGAACCGAGATCCTTCCCTGCTTGAACATCAGAAGCAGTAATTGCTGAGAGCTGAGCCCAACCAGACCAGACCGAGGACTTAACTCAACTGCGGGCCCACAGACTGACTTCACATTTGGTTCGTTCACTTCCTGCACCCTTCTGTTATCTTGTTTGTTGAGTGGCTTGTCTACTGTCCTACTTTGTGTGCTGTGTAAGAAGCCAAGTTTAATCACATGGTGAATTGTCATTGAGTTCAGAATCCTGAACCTGCTTTATAATTGTGATTCAACTTTGCTTTATGATTGAATAAAGCTGACATTGTGGAAAGACGAAACTTGTGTGTACGTTCTTAGCGTGCTCATGAAAATAAACAAAGAGGCACATGAACAAATACTCAACATCATTAGTCATGAAGGAAACACAAATTAAAATCATACTGAGATAATAGTATAAACCTATTAACGCATCTAACATGACAAAGTCTGGGGATGCCTGAGTGGCTCAGTCGGTTAAGTGTCTGACTCTTGATCTCAACTCAGGTCTTGATCTAAGCAGGGTTTTGAGTTCAAGCCCCACGTTGGGCTCCAGGCTGGGCATGGAACCTACTTAAAAAAAATTTTTTTTTATTATCACACCAAATGTTGGTGAGGATAGGAAACAGATGGGCCTCTCATGATTTGCTGGTAGGAATATACAATGGCACACTTCATGTGGTTTCGAATGCTGAGGTTCAGAGCTGATGGCCAAGAAAAAAATTTTGAGATGTCTTCCTTGCAAAAAGGTGGCTTTATTAAAGCAGGAGTTTAGGACCCTGGGCAGAAATTGCTGCACTGGAGTTTTGAGGAATGACTGATTATATACTTTGGAGTTGGGGGACAAAATGACAAAAGGGAGCTTTCCAAAAGGACTTTCATATGCTATAGAAGAGTCACAGGCCCTGGAGACCTAGATATTGTCAAGCTAAGGTTGTTTTTCCCTCTAGCAAAGCATTAACCTTAAGACACTTTGGAGTCGGGCGCCTGGGTGGCTCAGTTGGTTGGGCGACTGCCTTCGGCTCAGGTCATGATCCTGGAGTCCCAGGATCGAGTCCCGCATCGGGCTCCCTGCTCAGCAGGGAGCTTGCTTCTCCCTCTGACCCTCCTCCCTCTCATGCTCTCTCTCTATCATTCTCTCTCTCTCAATAATAAATAAATAAAAATCTTTAATAAAAAAAAAAAAAGACAGTTTGGAGTTCCTGGAGGAATGTCATACTCTGCCTGTCTCAAGTAGTTGTCAATTGGCTGCAGGTTATAAGGAAATTTAATCTGATCTACATTTCCTTCTGCCTTTGTTCCCCACATAACACTCACCTGTGTGAACAGTGGCAGCTCCACTAAAAGCTAAACATATACTTACCCTATGGACCAGATATTCCAATTTATGGAATGATTATCCCCCCACAGCTTTGGTGTTCTCTCCAGAACACACTTGCTCATTATTTGCAATAAGGATATGTAAGAGTTTTCCAAGTCTTCAAGTTGTGGTTCCTTTCTGCATCATTACCTTTTCTATGTTTCTTACTCTTCTCAAATTTTTTCCTTTATTTTTTTAAAGATTTTATTTATTTACTTGAAAGAGAGAGAGAGAGTGTAGGGTGGCGGGGGGTGGGGAGTCAGAGGGAGAAGCACTGAACACGAAGCCCCATGCAGGGCTCGATCCCAAGACTCTGAGATCATTACCTAAGCTGAAGTCATTCACTTAACCAACTGAGCCACCCAGGTGCCCCCTCACTCGTCTTGAATTTTACTGTAGCAGCAAGGACAAAGTTTGCTTAGAAATCTCCTCAGCTAAATATCCAAGTTCATCACTTGTAATTTCTGCTTTCCACAAAACAACAGAACACAGTTTGGCTAAGTTTTTTGCTACCTTATACCAAGGATCATCTTTCCATCAGTTTCCAAGAACATGTTCCTCATTTCACCTGATAACTCATGAGAACCCCTTGTGTGTCCACCTTTCTGTTAAGAATCTCTTCAAGGCAATCTAGGCTTTTTCTAACGTGAACCTTGAACCCCTTTCCACCTCAACCCATTACCCTGTTCCCAAGTTACTTCCACCTTTTTAGGGGCTTGTTACAGCAGCACCACACTTCTCTGTGCCAAAATCTTTACTAGCCAGGATTCTCCAGAAGCCAACAGGATGTATGTGTGTGTGTGTGTGTGTGTATAAAATTATGTAGAGAGACAGACAGATGGACAAAGGCACAGACATAGAGAGAGACAGAGATTTTAAGGAATTGGCTCCACATGATTGTGAAGCCTTGGTAAGGACACAATCTGATGCTGTGCATATTGTATTTTATGCAAATTAACCTTAGTTAAGTTGATTTGATAATAACAATAATATCACTTACCTGGTAGAATTATTTAAGTAATAAATAACTGATGATGTCAGCTCAGGAACTGTTCACTTGATGATAATTTTTTTAAAAACCAGCCTCTGGGTTTTCTAAGTAAACCTGATTCCTTCAGTTGGCTATCTTTTTAACTTATATTTTCTCCTTAGGCCTTTATATTCTTAAAGGAAACTCAGACTGTTTTCTCAGAGCTCATGAGGTTAATCAACTCAAATTATAGGTGGCAAAATCACATGGAGTCTCAGCATATTTATATGGTGGATGAGAATTTTGTATTCTTGAATGCATTAAATCAAGCCAAGGGTCTGATATTATAAGCATTTGGGATTTCTTCTCTCAGATGGATTTTTTTTTTTTCTTCAAAAAAACTGATTGGTGCAAACCTGTCTCAGATTTAATGGTTAAAACCAGATGTACTTATGAAAGAGCTTATCCCCTATGTGTAATTGGGATAGGCTCCGCTTCCCCACCAAACTAAAGGAATAGAAATTATAAATGTCCAATGAATATTTGCTGAATATGCCTTTTAAGAGCCAATCTTTGTTTTACTTTGATTGAGCAACACAGCACCATCTTCCCTACATTTTTTTACAGTATAATTTTATCTGACTCAGTTGGAACATGTTGCTGTATCAGAAATGGTTCTCCTTTCAAAAAGTTTATAGTATCAGTGGGCCAAAGACAAAGCATGCTCATTTTCAGAATAGAGAGAAACTATAGAAAGTTTTATGTTATGTTTGAGTAACAAATAAGTACTAGGGAAAACAATCTGAAGATGTTCAGGAACCAGAGATCTCATAGTGGGCTGTAGTGTTGGAATGTTTTTATAGTGAAGGGGACACAGATGTCACAAAAGCCGTGGTCAGATAATCAACTCAAGTGTCGTAAAGGAGAGCTGTCCTGCATACAATAAATATTTTAAGGACAATAGAATTCATTTACGTAGTTGTACTTTCAGGATATCTGTAATTCATTTTCTAATATTAGGTACCTTTGGGAAATAATGGTCTTTGCAATTGCAAGAAGTTTTTGTTAGCATAGTTAGATATTTTTCTGGTGGCTTATTACAACTAAAGTTTATTTTCACTATATTACATGCCCACTGCTTGCCAATACTGATGGAGAAGGGAGAGGGATCTGCTCCATTCACTCAGGGACCAGCTGATAGATGCTCTCCACGTGATGCGCTCTCTGTGTCAACTGAAATTCAAGAATATCTGGGTCTCCATGACAGAGGAAGAGACAACTATATGATCGTGCATTAGGCTCTTATACACTTCGGGCAAGAAGTGATATTCTCATTTCTGCCCACAGCCCATTGATAAGATGCAGTTGCAGTCCTGTCAAAGTGAAAAGGGGTTGGAAAATGTGGGTGAGCAGAGAGAATGTGTGTTTAGGATTACAGCTCTGGCACAGTTTGCTTATTCCTTTATTAAAGGAATAGACATTCCTTTGTTCCCTTCTTCTCATACAGAACATAGCCATCCCTTTCCCAGGGGAGGCAACTGAAGTTCCAAGTTTGAATCAATAAGTTCATGATGGGTCAAAGTCTGGAATCCCTAAATATTGCAAAAGTGTGGTTGCATTAAGTCCAGATATTCTTCCCTTGGTCAAAAGAACTATGAACAAAGAGCCTATTTATCACCTGCCAGGCACCTAACAGAACAGAGAAAGAATAACCATAACAAATACTCCCATCAGGAAAGGTGATGGTCCTGAAAAATTCTTCAATTCCATCAGTTAGACACCGTGAGTTCCCTCTACCCTTGGCATAGATTTATTTCTTGATAAGGTTGTGATCGTGACCTTCGGAAAGATCTTTACCTATGCTTCTCCGTGGCCCTTAGCCCTATCTTCTTGTGCTCTTGTTTTCCATTATCCTCCTTGACTGCATTTGAAGAGAGTGTTAAGGAATATACTCTCCTTGATCTGTACTGCTTTTTTCTGTTCCCTTCCTGCTCCAAGAATTCTTGAGGCTTAAGAATCATTTTTTTATAAGAATTTTTAGTCCAAGTTTGTTAAATCTTGCCAGTACAAATGTCTTTAAATAAAATAGTAGACTTGTTATGTATTTGAGTCTAGTCAAGTCCATGTTCCAGTAACCATTACCAGATTGTCCTTTTGAAGGAAAAGTTCCAGGCTCTGCTATATTTTACTGATTTCCCACCAACTCTCTCTTCCTATTTCTTTCTTCATTCTCTCTCCCTCTCCCTCACTTTTTTTTTCTCCCTCCCTCCATTGGCACTATAGTTTTTGTAAAATAACTATTTTTCATCTGACCTTAACCTGATTATTTCCCTAAGTAATTTTTTATCTAATAGAAAAATGTAGTGGGCCAGGATAGCCTTAATCTGATTTTTGCTGTCATATACTTAGCCATTTGAGAGATATGGGCTGTTATGTGACCTTATTCTAACTTTGCTTTAGAGTTGAGTTTATTTATTTTTACTTTACTTCATATTTTTTAATTTAATCTATAATTATATACAGTAAAATTTAGAGAGTATAGTTAGTTTACAGTTCTCTGAGTTTTGACAAGCATAAAATGGGCATGTAACCATCATGACAATCAAGGTATAAAATAATTCCCTCACATGCACATGCACACACACACACACACACACATTCTCATTCTTTTTTTTTTTGTCAGATTCTCCCCAATGCCCAGCTCCTAGAAATGACTGACTCAGTCTCTGAATCAGTTGTGCTATTTCCAATGTCTTATAAAACAAATTATACAGCATATAGTCTTTTGAGACTGGATCCTTTCATCCAGCATAGTGCATTTGAGATTTACCTGTTTTCTTGCCTGTATTAGTATTTTTTTTTTTATTTTTCTATTGCATGGGTATGCCACAGGTTTTTTATTATTTATTTATTTATTTATTTATTTATTTATTTATTTATTTATTTATTTTCAATTCATTCACCATGCTAGTCGAGTGACATTTGGTTTGTTTCCAGTTTGGGATGATTACGGATACATTTTCTATAAATATTTGTGTGCACGTTTTTATACAAACATAAGTTTTTATTTCTTAGATTCTACCTAAGAGTGGAATTGCTAGGTTGCATGTCAAGTGTATGTTTAACTTTAGGAAAAAACTGCCATATCGGCTCCCAAAGTAGCTGACCCATTTTGCATCTGTATCAGCAATGTGTGAAAATTTTATTTGATCCACAGCCTCACCGCCATTTGGTACTGCCAAGTTTTTATTTCTGTTTTGTTCTGTTTTGCCATTCTAATAGGTTTTACTAGTATCTTATTGTGGTTTTAATTTGCATTTTCCTAATGTTTAATTACATCAAACATATTTCCATGTACTTATTTGCCTCCCATATGCTTTCTTTGGTGAAATATCTGTTCACATCATTTGCCCATTTCTTACTGGGTTGTTTGTTTCCTTATTATTGAGTTTTGCATACTGAGTTAGTTAATATTCCTCTTTGTTTGTTTCAAGATAAAACAGTAGAGTAAAAATTTTTTTTAATCTGTTATCTTTTAACTGGAAATTTTTCTATTGTATGTTGGGAATGGGGCCAAAACTGCAAGCTTTTTATAATCCTTATTATACCCTTCTGCCTTAGAGATAGAGCACACATTTTCAGAGGGACACATGAGAATCCATACAAGTAGATCAGATTTTTCTTTTTTTTTTTTTTAAAGGTTTTATGTATTTGACAGAGAGAAAGACAGCCAGAGAGGGAACACAAGCAGGGGGAGTGGGAGAGGGAGAAGCAGGCTTCCCGCGGAGCAGGGAGCCTGATGCGGGGCTTGATCCCAGGACCCTGGGACCATGACCTGAGCTGAAGGCAGACACTTAACAACTGAGCCACCCAGGTGCCCCTAGATCAGATTTTTCATTCTTCCTTCAGCTAAATATGACTCTGTTGAAGCTCTGGCCAACAGGATGTATGTGGATGTGATGAGGGCAACTTGCGGAATGCAGTTAAACCTTGAACAACACAGGGGTTAAGAGTGTCAGTCCCTGGATAGTCAAAAATCCTTGTATTAACTTTTGACTCCCTCCGAACTGAACTACTGTTTAGCCTATTGTTGACTGGAAGCCTTACTGACAACATAAATAGTCGATTAACACCTATTTTGCACACAATCTGTGTTTTTACAATAAAGTAAGCTACAGAAAAGTAAATGTTAAGAAAATCAGAAGGAAGAGAATATATATTTATAGTCCAGAACTGGATTTATTTAAAAAATCAATGTGTAAGTGGACCCATGACGTTCAAAGCCATGCTGTTCAAGGGTCAACTGTATATCCTTAAAGAGAGAGCCTGCCCTCTGTTGTTTTCACCTTCACATTGGCTAAAATGTAGTCTTAATGGATGGGGCACCCACATTAATGCTGGACCCTGAAGCTACCTTAAAAATGGTAGCATCTAATGGTAGAACTACACGATAGAAGGAGGGGAATCACCATTCTAGTTTTGAATATTTACTTTCAGACTTTAATAAGAGATACATATTAGCTTGTTTGAACTAGTTTTTTTGTTTGTTTGTTTTAGCTTTTCTGTCCCTTGTAACTGAGCCTCATCCAAACCTATAAGAGACCTTAAGACATCTAGATCTTACATTTCAAAGAAATCTAGGATCTCCTCAAAGATAAATAAAACATTATAGACCAGAAAGATAGAGAAGTAGCAAAACCATTTTAAAGAAAAATCATTAATCAGATACTGAGATTTTTGAGGTTATCTATCTTTGAGGAGATATTGTCAGAGGCTTTCCTCTGAACACAAAGAAGGAAAATTTAGTAGGGATAGTATGTACAGCGCTGAAGATAAAGGATAAAACAGTTTTTATTTTTCTTCTTGGTTGCATTATTTAGTTTAGTAATGCTTGAACACTTGGCCTACAGAGATAATATTAGGTTTCTGAAACCTTAATACTTATTAACCCGTTGAAACAGAGGGGAAGGGGCATTTTCTCGCTCAAGGAAGGGCTTCATTAGTGCACTGCTTTGGACAGAAATGTGGAAATAGCCATCAAGCCACAAATTCAGAGCTTCCATTATGTTTATAATGTGCACTCCTACACTTCTACTCACCTCTACCATAGCCCCCATTAAAACTTTTCTTTGTTGACTCTCTTTTTGAATCTTGTTTTCATTATTTTTACATTCTGAATTCCCAGTCCTTGGTGACATCAGAGAACATTTGAAACAGTATTTGCTCAATGAATGGAAATACATGTGACTCCCACCTGGACCGTCGGACCTGGCTCTAGCCTTGAAATCCACCAGGTATCTGTTCAATATTTGTTCATCTTCTTTATACATCCAAACCTCAGATGAGGTGGAACTCACCCCCATGTCTGGGCCAAGCACCCACAACGGAGTTCTGTCCAACCTGCTCTATATTCTTTACCCCGTCAGAGATCAAGAGAGCAAAGGAGATTCTAACATAGGGTGTCCAAGTGCTAGGCAATGTGTGGCCAAAGGATTCACAGGGATGTTTTAGCCATTAAGGGTTTAAGCCACTATCCTGAGAGACAAAGACCGAAGCATGTACTCCAAAAAATCTCTCTGTGACAATAAGAAGAACCAGCAGAATGTACTTTGGTCATGGAGAGAAAATTAATTTAGACTGTGAATGAGATCAGGGAAAGTGAAAGTAACAAGTTTACTCTTGGGTAGATTATTCAAAGGCAGATATTGGGTAACCTACATTCCAGGAAGGTGGACTAGACTGATCAGAGAGGAATAAAGGGCAGGAAATTGTCCTATCTACCTTTTCTTTAGTTACTTTGCTATGTTAGCCATGTTTGTTCAAATGGTACAAGCCTGTTCAAGAAAAGATGTAGATGCCTGTAGGCAAGAGCCCTGGATGCTCCTTTCTGGTTACAAGTCATATCTTTCTCGTTCTCTGTCTTGACTCTGAGCTCTTAGGTATAAGCCTACTGCTAGCACTTAAAAAAAAAAAAAAAGATTTTATTTATTTTATTTGAAAGAGAGAGCACAAGCAGGGGGAGCTGCAGAGTGTGAGGGAGAAGCAAGCTCCCTGCTGAGGACCCTGGGATCATGACCTGAGCTAAAGGCGATACTTAACTGACTGAGCCCCTCAGGTGCCCCATACTGCTAGCACTTTGGATGTATTTTCCCCAGCACTTGATTTTTTTCATTATAAAAAGATTTTGGAGTGAACTCATTCTCTGTTTTTTGTTTTTGTTTTTTTGTTTTGTTTTGTTTTTTTGGTGTCCTGCTCATGTTATAGTCCTTGCCACTTAAGCAAAAACACCTTCTTGACCTTCAAATGCCAGCTCTGACATTTTTGCCTGAGAGTTCTTCTGGCTTCTGGACCTGTGAGGAGTTAATCCATCCCACCTCATGAGGAAGCCGTCACTCATACACTGATGGGATTTGGCCCATAAATACTCCAGGTCCCTTGACCCTCAGGTAGGATAACCGTGAGGTATGTGTTCTCCCTTCGCTTCCAGAGTTTACCCAGTAGGATTAAGCTCTAGTTAGTTGTGCACAAGCTGGCTTGATAGGACACCCTGAAAGCCTGCTTTCCCTTCTGTTTTCTGCTTCCTTGTTTACCTACCAGGGGCTTGTTTCTTTAATTCCATAATCAACAAATTACACTTGAAACTTTGCTTTAGACTCTGCTTATAGGGAAACTCAAAGTAAAATACTCATGTTAAACCCTTATTCTTTTCCAAAAAGCATTAGATATTAACTCAAGCTGCTACTCATATCTGGCCAGATCAGGTATCTGGCCTATTTTACGTAAGTATAGGTATAGATATATAAATCACATAGAAAATATAAATGTATATAAAACATATGCATATATATTACATACTTTTACATTATATATGTAAGTCTGGATTCAGCTCATTCATGCAATTGTAAGTAGTTCAAAGTAGAATCCTATTATTGCTTTTAAGCATCTATCTTTTTGATCTTGTGCAAATTAAGAGAACTTACTTTTTCACTCCCCGTGTCTCTAAATCAATTGGACAAAAGTATAATCACATTAGTGTGCAATACTAAAAGGATCAGATCTAGGTATACACATTAAATTAGAATTCTCACCATGTTGGAAGAAGTAACTTTTGAGTTTTCCACTTTATTCTTCTTGGAAGTTTCCCTAATAACATTTGTTTTTGTGCTGCTAAGGCTGATCAGCATTTTGTCGTTAGCTATTGAAGTCTAAGTGAAGTTGTTTTCATTATCTTTTGGGGGTTGCTCCCTGTATGTGTGTTACATAGAAGGCAGAAAAGCCATGGGAGTAATGTGCATGAAACTAGGGAGTTTAAGCCTAAAAAGCTACATAGATTATAAGGGGATGACTGAAAGGAAACCTGAAAATAATGGAAAAGCTCAGAAGGTGGTTTGCCTCTGAAATCTATATAATGTTCCAAAGGGATTACATTGATTACTTCACATGCACAAACTCCTGCATTTTATTGCTACTACACTTTAATGTTTTAGGAAATAAGCACACTGGGATAGATCACTGGATTTTGGTTTCATGGTGGATTTGGGAAAGGCTTGTTCCTTGTAAACATGAGGAACACTCTCTGAGCTACCCCAAAATCAATGGCAATCAAAGCGACGTGACACAATGCTGTAGTCTCCACTTCATCTTCAGTGACTCCAGGGTGTTCCTCCCAGAGGGAAGAAGGCTGTGTACTACCAAGAGGTAGCTGTTGGGAAACCAATGGGAAACCAATGCCTTTGAAAATCAAGTCTTTCAATTTCACCATATGCTTTCTAGTGTCTTCACTGTTTTTCTTCTCAAGGCTCAACACCCACATTTTCTCCATTTATTTATTATGATCTGTTTCTTCAGATCATCAAAATCTGGTCACTTCTCTAAGTACATCTGTCTACCACTCAAAAAAGAATGCTGACTCCTGGTCATAGTCTGATAGCTGAGCAGGACTTGGCATTTATACCATTGGTCTCCCCATCCAGCACTCAGAGACACTGCAGATTCTGTCAGTAATTTTAGGAAACAGGGGTCACAGAAGAGGTTTCACAGTAGAAAGATTTCAATAGGAAAATATAAATATTATTATAATAAAATGATGCATTACCCCATATAGGTAGAATTCTAAAATGTTCCCCAAGATTCTCAGCCTCTAGTGTATACACACCTTCTGCCAGTCATTCAATCAAGCACTAATTGAGGTGTTGCTGTGAAGGGATGTTGCGGGTGTAATTAAGTTCCCAAATCAGTTGGCTTTAAGATAAGATTATACTTGGTGGGCCCAACCTAATCAGGTGAGCCCTTCAAGGGGACTACAGTCCTTCAGGGACAAAATATTGGAAAGGTAAGAAAGGTCTGACAAGAGGAGGAGGTTCTACTGCTGGCTTTGAAGATGGAGGGTATCACGTGGTAAGGAATGGTGAGTGGCTCCTAAGAGCTGACTGTGACCCCCATCCAAGAGCCAGTAAGAAGACCTGGATCCCAGTTTCATACTTGTAAGATAATGGATTCAGCCAACAGCCACTGAATTTAGAAGTAGATTCTTCCCCAGAGTCTTCAGATAAGAATGCAACCTGGCCAATACCTTGAGTATAAGACCCTGACCAGAGAACTTAAGACTTGCCTCAAATTCTGACCCTACAGAACTGTAAGGTAGTAACTGGTGTTATTTAAGCTGCTATATTTGTGATAAGTTGTTACAAAGTGATAGAAAATGAATATACTCCCACATCCCTTGCTAGACTCATTCCTCCTCCTGGACCAGCAAATTTTGTGTCACTTAGCTCTACTGAGGTGGTTTGCCTGGATGCTGGTTATCTTCACTGAAGCTTGAGGGATCCTGCTCTTACAAAGTGCACAATCCCATAACTATGAAGAGCCAGCTTCTGGCATCAGATGCTTTGAGTTTGAATCCTGTCTCTGCCATCTTCTGTCTGTGGAAACTTGGATACATTGCTGAACCCCTCTGACCCACAGCTGGCTTAGTTTTAACAGGGGTAAAAGAGTAGTACTCTCAAACAAAACACTTTTCCTTATGCACGTTCAGTGTTCAGCATGCATGCTTGCACATGTTAGGTAACCGTCTGAGGCCTGATATAAATATAAATTATAAAAATAAATTAATGCACAACTTGATAGAGTCCAAAATTCAAATCAGTGAACCTTTCATAAACGCTTTCTCTCTGCCACGCTGTTGGAATAAACATAAGATGGGAAAATGTCACAACCTTTACTTTCAAAGCTCCTCCAAATAAGTGAGAAAAACTGACACACAAGCAAAGATATCACTAATATCTTTTAACATGGCCAGTGAAAAAGAGACTGCAAGACAGAGATAACGTTAGGAATTATTAGCTCTCAGCTGGGATGGAGGGCAGGAAAGGAAGGAAAGGCTTTCTTAGGCATGTTGACATTAGATTCAGGTTTTGAAGAATGAATAGAAGTTGATCAAATAGTCAAAGACTAGAAATGCATCCCAAGCAGAGATAGTAGATTGTACAATGTCTCTGAGATACTAAATATTATGGAGTGTATTAGGTCTCATAGAGATTCTAACAGCAGAAAGAAAGCTTAGCCAGATTAAGCTCACAAGATATTATGTTGAATCACATTCAAGGACATCTGAGGGAGAATTTCTTTTAGGCATGATGAAATCCAGGGGCTCATACAGTGTTGTAAGGGATTATATATATCTACTGATTGATTGACTGGCCTTCTATCTATCATCTATCTACCTACCATCTATCTATCTATCTATCTATCTATCTATCTATCTATCTATCTACCTATCTATCATCTATCATCTATCTATCTATATATCATCATTATCTATCATCATTATCTATCTATCATCTATCTATCTATCATCTATCTATCTTTATCTTTCTACCATATTCTATTTAACTATCATCTATCTATCTCTCCCCCTTCTCTCTTTCTTGACTCTTTTATCACTATTTTGGCTTTATTCACAAGTGAATAGGATCACTTCATATGATAAAAATACGGTTTGTACTTCAAAGCCTAAATTCTAATGGTTGCCAAGCTAGAAGCAGGAAGATTCTGTTTCACAAAAACCATGTACTAGTTTTCAGTGATGACTTAGGCCCATGTGAACTCACCTTGAATGGAGTCCCATGGCCTGCTTAGACCATATGCTTCTTTTGGCAAGACATTGAGATGGACAATCCCCAAGAAACCACATTAAATATGTGCTTCCATTTCCCAAAGGAGTATAGGTGGTTTTGCCAGAAGAAACCAGAAGGACTGTTGGCTATATTAAAACAAATAGAAAATATAAAAGATGTGGTATCACTGGATCATAAAAAGGGATGGGTAAAATTCTGATGCATCTTTTTCATACACTAAGGAGTTTCAACCTTCACCTGCAAGTGAAGAGGAATTTGTGAAGGACTTTAGTCAGTGGAAAGGGTTGCTTGAATTCTATGCTTTCACGCTCTCACACTGATGTCATGATAGTGGATGTGCAGCTGTGATGAGCATGGCAGATGGACTTCAGGGTCTCTAGAAAGCATGGGATGCAGATGGCTATCCCTCCGCACACTCAGCAATGGAAATCCAGAGACAAGCCTAGTAGGGACTGATCTGCTTTCTGGCCTTTCCACTTAGCATTCATAATCTTCAGATGCATGGCTGCTAGCAACCACGTCTTCCGACGCAAAGGTCAACGTGAAAGAGCATCTTATCTTTAGAATAAAAAAAAAAAATTGCAAAAAAAAAAAAAAAGAAAGAGCATCTTAAGTAGCACGTCAAAATGACGTTTTGCAATTTGGCATAATTGCTTGCTTAAGTGCTTGCATATTACATTATCTTTGCTTTCATAGGGCTGATGTTACTGCCAATTCTCCTATTCTTCAGTTCCTTTCATAAAATTTTGCTATTTTCTAATAGCTGAGGGTTTCTTGTTTGTGAGGCAGCCTCCACACTGTCATTATTTTAGTGTTTTGATTGCAGTGTCTGTGCATCATTTTATACCTCTAAAAACATCATTCAGGGTAAAAAAAAAAATGCCTCATGAGTTAGAACCCTATATTCATCTGTCCGTTAGCTTGTGAATACAGTCAGTCACCAGTCTGTTCAGTATGTACCCCCTGTGTACACTGAGAAAAGCAGTGTGCCATGGGAGGTGGAAACGGCTGTGTCCCTGTCCTGTGAGTGTAGAGAGTCGGGCAAGAGCAGTAAGGTGTCTCCACCAGCTGCTCTGAAGGGAAAAGGAATCAGGATCAAATTATTCAAAAAGAAAGTGTAATATACAAAAGCTACTTCAAGAAAACTCTTTTTCTATAATGAGGCCAACATTAAATTTAGAAAAGAGCTTGTCAGGGGTGCCTGGGTGGCTCAGTTGGTTAAGTGTCTGCCTTCGGCTCAGATCATGATCCTGGGGTCCTGGAATCGAGTCCAGCGTCGGGCTCCCAGCTTACTGGTGAGCCTGTTTCTCCTTCTCCCTCTGCTGCACCCCCTGCTTGTGTGCACATGCTCTCTCTCTCTGTCAAGTAAATAAATAAAATCTTAAAATAAATAAATAAATAAATAAATAAATAAATAAATAATAAATAAATAAATAAGAAATAAGAGCATGTCAGACACTTGCAGGACAGCGACCAGGTTCAAGGCATTCATTGCCATTGGGGATTACAATGGACATGTCCGTCGGGATGTCAAGTGCTCCAGGGAGGTAGCCACTGCCATCCGTGTGGGGCCATCATCCCGGCCAGAACTTCCACAGCCCCCATGTGGTGAGGCTACTGGGGGAACAAGATCGGCAAGCCCCATAACATCCCATGCAAGGTGACCGGCACTGTGGCTCTGTTGGTGCCACCCATCCCTGTTCCCAGGGGCACTGACATCATCTCAGCCCCTGTGCCCAGGAAGCTACTGACGATGGCCAGTATTGATGACTGTGACGCCTCAGCCAGGAGCTACACTGTCACGCTGGGCAACTTCACCAATGCTCCTTCTGATGCCATTTCCAAGACCTACAGCTCCCTCACCCCTGACCTCTGGAAAGAGACTGTGTTCACCAAGTCTCCCTACCAGGAATTCACTGACCATCTTGTAAAGACCCCACCAGACTCTCCACGCAGAGGACCCAGGTTCCAGGTGTGGCCACCACATAGATTTATAAAAGAAAAATAAAGTGAAGTAAAGCCTATTAAAAAAAAAAAAAGCTGTGCTTCAAACTTGTTGCTTGAGGCATTGTGGAGACTCTCAGACTCTCACTCAAAATGGTTCACTGGGTTTTCCAACAACCTGTTGCAAATGGGGTTCTCCAGAAAGCTGACTCTGAGATGGAGCGTTGAATCCGGGACAGTGACTAGGGGTCTCCTTGGAGTCAACACCTGTGGAAGTTGGAGGATGAGAGAAGAATTAAGGAGGGAGTGGGTGGGCTGTGATGCCCTCTCTGTGGAGGATTTAGCCTTGCCAGGAGTTCTGCAGGTGGGACGACAAGGAAAAGCTATTGTGCTCTGGGTAGGAGGGTCAGATCTTCATGCACCTGTTTCGATCAGTCACTAGATGCTAGCCACCCCAGAGAGGGTGGGACATTGTGCAAGCAGCTCTCTGGAGGCGAGACAGTCCCCAAGGAGAACTGACAGCTGAGGGTTGTCTGCTGTAAGCCCTCCACCCCCACTCCAGCAACTGGGTGTAAAGCTTTATTTTTGAATGAGGGTCTGAACACTTTATTACAGAGTCCCCTATATCACCGTTGTCTGCCAGACTATGTTCAATGGAAATATTACCTCTTACAGAGACTGGGATCAATTTGCCCTGAGCATTTATTTGGTGAACACATCTAGGTTGGATGCACAGAGGAAAGATGCCCTTGATCAGAAACAACTGCACTGTTATATGAGCAGGAGTAATCTTTCATTATGCTTAGCTACTAAAATTAGGATTTCGTATGGGCAGCCAGCTTTATCCTGATACATGCTTCAATTCTTCCTATATATTAACTGTAATTTAATTCAAAATCTAATTTTTGAGCCTCATCTCTAAGTCAAAATGATACTACTACTACTACTAGTACATTTACTACTAACTAATTATATTCATTAAGTATTTTCTTTTTTTTTTTAAGATTTTATTTATTCATTTGAGACACAGAGATACAGAGAGAGAGTGAGCATGAGCAAGGAGAGAGGCAGAGGGAGAGGGAGAAGCAGGCTCCCCGCTGAGCCAGGAGCCCGATGTGGGGCTTGATCCCAGGACCCTGGGATCATGACCCGAGCCGAAGGCAGACGCTTAACCATCTGAGCCACCCAGGCGCCCCTAATTAAGCATTTTCTTTGTGTCATGAACTAATCTGAGCAATTTGCATGTAATAACACATTTCACCCTTACAGTGAATCTATGTGGTGCATAATATAATCATCTTCATTATATAAATGAGGAACCCAAGGCACAGAAAGGGTAAGTAACTCACCCAAAGTTGCACAGATTTTATGTCGAGGAGCTAGAACTTGTACCCAGGTATTTTGGCTCCAATGTCTGTGCTTAAATACACTCTCTGCCATTGAAGATCTCATCATTAATGGAGTCTTGCAGTTGACTGGTTGCCTTAATTATTCACTTCTATCTGCATTCATGCCCTTTGCAATATGACCCTGAAGTGCCCTCCCATTCCCAGGGGAATGGGCTGCTCTACCCTTAACTCTGGTTTAAACCAAGTCACTAGTATTGTCCAAAGTGTCTTTGAAAATGTGATGCAAGTAGGGCGCCTGAATGGCACAGTCAGTTAAATGTCTGACTCTTGGTTTCCGCTCAGGTCATGATCCCAGGGTCCTGAGATCAAGCCCAATGTTGGCTCCTCACTCAGCAGGGAGTCTGCTTAAGATTCTCTCTTCCTCTTCCTGCTCTTTCTCTCTCAAGTAAATAAATAAATCTTTAAAGGGAAAAAAGAAAGAAAGAGAGAAAGAAAGAAAGAAAGAAAGAAAGAAAGAAAGAAAGAAAGAAAGAAAGAAAGAAGAAAGAAGAAAGAAAGAAAAAAGAAAGAAGAAGGAAGGAAGGAAGGGAGGAAGGAAGGAAGAGGAAGGAAGGAAGGAAGGAAGGGAGGGAGGGAGGAAGGAAGGAAGGAAGGGAGGGAGGAAGAAAAAAGAAAGAAAGAAAGAAGAAAGGAAAAGAAAGAAGAAAAAGAAGAAAGAAAGAAAAAGAAAGAAAGAAAGAAAAAGAAAATACGATGCAAGGAGACACTTGAAAATTGCATGCCTAGCTGGGTCTGTTCTTTCTCATTCTTCTGCCATGGGCAGGGCAACGTGCCTTCCATCACTCATGTTGGAAGTGATTAGGGTCAAGGTCATCCCAGATCAGCTGACAGGTAGTCACCTCCAGCCAAGATCAGCACAGCCTCCTAGCCTACCTGAAGCTTACCCCAAATGCATGAGTGAGCCCAGTACAGATCAGATGAACCCTGCAGATTGTGAGCCTAATAAATGTTTGCTATTGCACACCACTGAGATTTGAGGTTGCTATGCAACAACTGTGTGGCAATGTAAATAACTAATATAAACTGAGTTACAGGTGAAAATTAAATTTGATATCAATGCAATGATAAGGACAAACACAGTATGCAAGGGGAACATAGGAGCAGTGGCTAGGGGGATGTGACAGACAACTTATTTCAGACTTTATACACAGTGAAGGGTTCCTGGAGGAACTAACATAAAGGTCCTGGAGAAATCATTTCAAGAAAAGAAACAGGATGAATGTCAAGGAAATATTTCTTATTTATATCCAGGGACAGCCAGTATGCCTGGACCATCCTCTCTGCAACAGCCATGTTTTTGAAAAGTTGTACGCAAGTTCAAATGTAATACATCTAATCTCACTGTTACAGTAGCAGAGAGTTCACTAACTAAACAAACTCTGAGATTAAAGTGTTTTTTTTTTTAATGGAAAGAAAAAAATCTGGAAAGTGCATAATTTCCAAAAATATCTGCTGCATGTAAACTCCAAGTAGATAGATACAGCTGTATAAAACATAAATATGTGTCGTTTAAAATTTTAAAGGGGACAAGTTACTCCTGCTGGATGCTAATTTACACGTGTCTATATTTTGAATGTTAGCTTCATACATTT
Organism: Neomonachus schauinslandi; assembly: GCF_002201575.2. NCBI lineage: Eukaryota > Metazoa > Chordata > Mammalia > Carnivora > Phocidae > Neomonachus > Neomonachus schauinslandi. The sequence goes on from NC_058404.1 coordinate 195,407,139, forward strand.
TTTTGATACAAATATTAATTGTAACTATAGAGTTCAAGATATTATTCTACTTCTGCATGATTTTTTCTTACCTTAAAACAAATCTTTATTTTTTTCAGAAAATATTTCCCTGGGAAAAATGCCCCAAATCTCCCCTCATGGTTAGAGAGTTTCCCAAAAGTCTGAATTCTTCACCAACTGTCCAAGAGGTAGGCTTTGAAGATGAAAGCAATCACATGTAATCAAAAAGATATCTGTATAATCTTTATAATTATTAAACAAATTCTTTATAGTGGCTGGTCCCTTATCTTATTTTCTGAATACTAGACATGAGCCCTACCAAATTCTCTCTTGCCACCAGTCAAGAAAGGCTTACTTCCTAATAATCCTTGAATAAATAAGGATTAATTGACTTATGATGCCTACTCTTAGAGTGCGGATTCATTCAGTAAGCAAACGTGGCCGTGTGATGTGGGCTCTGTGTTAGACTCTGGGGATGCAGATAGGAAAGCGATAGACTCTGCCCGCAGGAAGCTCATGCTCTGGTCTAGGAGAGAGATGAGTAAGAGGAAATTAAAATAAAACAACAAATACTAGTGGTATCTGAACAGCACTTTGAAAATGAGGAAGACGGGGCGCCTGGGTGGCTCAGTTGGTTAAGCGGCTGCCTTCGGCTCAGGTCACGATCCTGGAGTCCCGGGATCGAGTCCCGCATCGGGCTCCCTGCTCAGTGGGGGGGTCTGCTTCTCCCTCTGACCCTCTTCCCTCTTGTGCTGTCTCTCATTCTCTCTCTCAAATAAATAAATAAAATCTTTAAAAAAAAAAAAAAGAAAATGAGGAAGAGAAGGTAAAACAATTAATTCTGGTAGAGTCCGGCAAAATACTTAGAAAGGGGTTTTATCTTATCATGGAACATTTCTAAGCTCTCTGTATTTACCCCTCATCTACATCAGTGCTAGGCAAACTTTTCTGTGAAGGGTCAGATAGTAAATATTTTAGGCTTTGTAGGCTGTAAGGTCTCTGTTGTAACTACTCAGTTCTTTCCTTATGGGACAAAAGCAGCCATAGACAATATACAAAAACATAAGTATTGCTGTGGATCAAGACATTTTTATTTACAAACCAAGGGGCAGTCTGGATTGATCCTGAGGGTTGTAGTGTGCCTGTTTCTGTTGCATGAGGTTTAAATGCTGATGTTTCTCCCTAGTACTTGGTAGGGAGGAATATCAACACATTTTTTTTTTAATAGGCTCCACGCCCAATGTGGGTCTCGAACTCGCGACCCTGAGTTGCATGCTTTACCAACTGAGTCAGCCAGACACCCCAACACATTTAAAACTCCTGGAGAACAGGGTATAATACTATGTGAAGTAAGTCAGTCAGAGAAAGACAGATAACATATGATTTCACTCCTACATGGAATTTAAGAAACAAAACAAACAAACAAAGAAAAAAAAAAAGAAACAAACAAGGAAGCAGACTTAAATACAGAGAACAGACTGGTGGTTACCAGAGGGGAGGAGGCCAGAGCATGAGTGAAATTGATGAAGAGGATGAAGAGGACACTTATCATGATGAGCACTGAGTAATGGATAGAATTATTGAATCATCATATTACACACCTGAAACTAATACAACACTGTATGTTAATTATACTTCAAAAAATAATAAATTAAATAAATAAATAAATAATGCTCTCAATCTTGAGATTCCCTTCTCACTCTGTATTCTTTTCATAGGTGTTACCGTCCATTCCCATGATCTCAAATGCTTTCTGTTTGCCAAATGCATGTCCCCAGACTTGATTGCTCTTTTAAAGTCCAGACCCACTTACCAGGTGCCTGTCGAACATATTTCCCTGGGCTATTTTTCTGCTCTGTCAAAATTAACAGAGTTTATCTCATGATCTCCCCATAACCTCTAGGTAGCATACTGTATTTCCACAAACAGTAATTCCATCCACCTGTTTGTTCAAGGTGAAAACTGGAAGTCAAAAGGACTGGAGGCTCTAGGGGAGAATTTATTTCCATGCCTTTTCCAGTCTCAAGAAGCTGCCCACATTCTTGGTTGGTGGCCCTCAGCCAGAAATCACATCATTCTGATCCCCCATTCTCCCATCTCATCTACTTCTCTGACTGCTTCTCCTGCCTCCCTCTTAGAAGGACCCTGTAATTCCTGCTGGGCTCACCTGGATAATCTGGGAAAATCTTCCATCCCAAGATCCTTAACTTAATGACATCTACAAAGTTCTCTTTGCCATGAAGGCTGCATAGTCCCATTGCTGGGGATGAGAACATGGGCATCTTGGGGCAGGAGGACATTATTCTGAAAACCACACCACACCTCCTTACTTATCATGCTCCTGACACTCTGGCCTTTGCCCTCTCATCCATCCAAAGCAGCTACCTCTTCCTTCTCCAAATCCTCTATATACAATATCCCCTTTCTCTAGAATTCTCTTTCTTTAACTTTGTCTTGGGCTAAATCCTGATGTCTCTTAACATATGAGCATAAATGTTCCTTCTCAAAGAAGATTTATTTGACCCTTCCCTTCAATATCTTTTAAGTTAAGTTAACCCTGATCTTTTCTCTTATACCCTATCCATTTTCGGCTTTAACACTTTTCACTGTTGAACTTAAATAAATCATGACATAATTATTTCTTTGAAGACTGGGTGCTCCACCCGACTGTGGGCTTGCTGAGGGTGGCAGCAATGTTCGTACTGTTCAAGGTTTAGTCTTTGCATCTAATGAAGTGATGAAACCATTGTACATCTTCACTAAATGTGTGTCGAATGAATTAATAGGTTAGTGAATAAATACATGCACTAATAAAAAATGACTCTTTGATCATAATTTTAAAGAATACGTGACAGGTGGCAGATGATCAGAGAGACCAAGGTATATGTTAGGGGAGTAAAACATATTTTATCTTTTGTAAAAATCCAGGTGAGTGAACATTACATGTTTGGGGATTACAGATAACTTGAAAGGACTAGAAGGTACACTCCCATAGTTGGCAATGGTCAAAGTTGGATTAGGAGATTAATAGAGATGAGATCATAAACTGCCTTCATCACTTAAGAAGCCATGAGTGGCAAGTCCTAGACAGTCACCCTAATGAGGCCTTAAGTAGTGCAGGCTTCTAATTAGTGCCTGGGAGTAAGGATTTCCAGATCCAATAGCTCAAAGACATTAGGGCACTGGGTTCACATGTGTGCCATTCCCTTGGCTTTTCCCTTATTATTGCAAGATGGCTGCCAAAGCAACAAGCATTATTAGAATGTCCCAGAACAGCATCCCATCCTTGAAGAGTGAGAGTGGGAGCCAAAGGCCCCTCTCTTCAAGCTCTCTCTTTTGTAAGGAAATAAAATGTATCCGTAAACTCCCAGTAGATTCCTCCTTTTGTTTACACTTGCCAAATTTAGAATTAAAAATACAAGATGCTCAGTTAAATATGAATTTCTGCTAAACGACAAATAATATCTAGTACAATATTCAGGACATACCAATACTAAATTCAGTAGTTGGTTATTCATCTAAAATTGGGATTTAATTGAGCACTATATATTTTATCAGACAACCCTGCCTGTGTTTCATTAGTGAGGGCAGGGTTATAGGCTCACCCCTAGACTAATCACAGATAACTAACTGTGGATGCAATGACCATGAATATCATTGACTGACTGAGCTTACTTCCCTGGGCCTGGGCACATGGCCAAAATAAGGGCTCTGCTAGCAAGAATGGGAGGACAGGTTTCATATGAAGAGCCAGCTGTGTCAGCCACAGGGTCTGAGTAAATTGGTAAGGCAGTTTTATTTTATTCTGCAGATAAGGTGGAAGTATCAGAGGATTTGAAGAAAAGAATGATGTAATTAATTTGGAAATTTTTATAAAGATCTCTGCTCTGGTTTTATGTGAGATGGCAGATTAGAGGAAGGGGTATCAGATATAAGGCTATCGCATTAGGTATGCCACAGAATGATGAAGCGGTGTGAACCTAACAATCATCAGAGGTATTTAGAAATACGTAAGAGAATTAAATATGCTTATTTGCTTATCATAGTCGTCAAGATTTCAGAAGGTGGAGTTCAAATGTTTGGAGTTATATCCTGACTTTGTTATAAAATGGCTGTGTCACCTTGAGTAAGTTACTTTATCTTACAAGCCTTAGTTTCCTTTATCTGTAAACATGTAGATAATAAAAACCATGTGATTTACTATCGGCATTGAAGGAAGTCATTCAAGTCAAGTGCTCAGCAAAGGAAAGAAACAGTATGCATTGAGTAAATGTTAGATGCTTGTATCAGTTAGGTTATGACTGTGGGTTTTCTCATTATTATGGGTATGGATGACTGAATGTGATCTGGAAGGAAAAGGAGTTCCATGAATCTGTTCCATCCATCACCACATCCTTTCTGATGAGGACAATCCCTGTCCTCCAGCCCTCAGACCAAACCCTTAGTGTCAACACTGACTCCCATCCAGTATCCAGTTCTCCAGGAGCTGCTGGTGGTGCCTCCTTCCCCCTAGCCCAGCAGTATGTTCTCATAGAGCCACCAGAGGCATTAAACACTACCTAATTTTGAGCCATCTCTTTGCTCAAACCTTGCAATGGCTTCTCATTTGACTGAAGATAACAGACCAGGTGCTTTAATTCAATGGGGACCATCACCCTCCCTTGTGGGGCCAGAGGCTACTCCACTTGGCTCACTCCACTCCAGACACCTGGGCTCTCTCTTTTCTCCCAACCCCTGTTGAGAACCTTGGCCCTGGTTGGTCCCCCTTGCTTAGGGCACTCTTTCCACAGGTATCAAAATGCCTGAGTCTCTCACCTCTGTCAAGACTCTGCTCAAATCCTACCCACTCACTGGGGTTGACTCAACTACTGTATGTACAATTTCAAACTACACCAACCTGGCATTCAAGATTGGTCTTATCTATTTTTTGTTTGTTTGTTTATCCTATAGCCCTTTTTACATCCTAACATACAATACAATTTGCTTCTTTATTGTAATTATTGTTCACTCCTTCCCTAGAATATTAGCCATGCCAGGGGGAGGCATCTCTCTCTGTTTTGTTCACTGACATATCAAAGTGCCCAAAACAATGCCTCACATATATTAAGCGCTCAATAAATATTTTAAAAATATATATACTAGATATATATCATGTATATATGTATAAAATATATGTATAATATATATGCCAAGCTTTGTCTGGCTACATACATGTCATTTATTCTTGTTCTTTACATATTAAAAACCAAATAAAAGGTCAAGTGTGGTAGAATGGGGTTATTCAAGGTGTATTCTGCACCAGGCAGAATTCTGATTTCTGTATGTGTCTCATCTCATTGAATCCTTACAAGAACTTTGAGGTCTGTATCGTTCTGTAGCAGCACATAATAGCAGCCAAAGGTGGTGGTTAGCCAACAGAGAAAATCTTCGGATCTCAAACCGTAAATCAGGGCTTCGAATCTCAACTCTGCCACTTACTAGGTGTGATGCCTTGGACAAGTGACAATGTCCCCCCCCCCCCTTGCCTTAGTACACAGGTTTTCTCATTTGTGATATGGGGGCATAATTATAGTTATTATGTAGTACTAATTAGGATGACATCTGAAACGGAGTGTACACTAAACAAATGCTAGCTATTATCATTACAATAAATATTTTATCAATGTTATACACTGTAAACCTAAGGCTGAGAGAAGCCAATTAACTTGGCCAAGGTCAAATAGATAATAAGTGGCATTCGAGCCTCTCGTTCCCAAACTGTGTTTTTAACCACCATGCAAAAACACAAAAGGAGGAGTCCTTTGGGGGAAAATATAATGAGTTGCATTGTGGATTTCTATACCTTCACCCCGGGATATTTTCCACCTAAATTTAGACTTCCTAGAGAATATTGAATCTCTCGCTACATATTTAATTTTCTTTCTAAACTGGCATGAAGCAGACTTGGTCTTTGGAAGACAGCAGGGTTCATGTGATTATTTTCCCCGGCCTTTGCCAAAAGTCAGTCATTTAAAAGTCTTTGTGGCACAGGACCAACTGCTTTACACATCAGCTGCTCTGTGAAAAAGTTGAAAATGTGATAGATTTGCTGACAAGTGTATTTTATGTTTGATGTGCATAAATTTTTTGCAATGATAAAAATAGAAGCAGTTAAGAGTTACTGAGTGGCTTGTTTTTCCTTCTGTCTCTTGAATATTTTGATCTTGAGATAGAGCAGGTGTCTTGCTTGTTTTCACCTGTATTTTCCAGTTTTAACTTCTTCAGTATGCATTACTTCGTTTTATAAGAAAGTATTCACACCTACTATGTGCAAATTGGAATGCTGGGTGCCTTGGCAGCAGATAGAGGAACAAATATTGCATTACAATCTGGTAGAAGAAATTGAAAACCACGTATTTCTCAAATCTAGTATTAAAACCCTAGGACAAATCATAGTCGTCCCTCATCTGAAGCATTGCAACAGTTTGTGCATGCTCTCTCAAATTATCTAAATCATTCTGCTCCAAGTAGCCAGAATGAATTTATCACATTGTAAATCTGAGCATCTTTCTCGCCCACAGAAAGCCCTGTAATGGCCTCCCATTGGAGTAAAGCCCAAAGACACCCCCATGACCAGGAGTGCCATGTATGATTCCACCCCTTTCTGTCTCTCAGCTGACCTTCCACTGATCTCCAACTTTCTCACCCCATTCCACCACACTAGACCTTTTATCCATCTCTCGAACATTTCAAGCTAGTTCTTGAATCAGAACATCTGCACTTGCTATCTCTCTACATTCATCGTATGTTGTCACAGATTTCCGTGTAGCTAAATTCTCCTCTTTGTTTATGTTAGCTATATTTTCTTCTTTTTGAGACCTTCCCATAGTACACATTTTTAGTTATACGCAGGGATTTTGTCCCCCTTATTCTTTGTCGAATCCTCATTGTCCAAACTATCAACCACATAATATGCGCTTCATAAATAACTATTGCTGACTGATTGAATAATTTACTGACTACAAATATATCTGCAATACTAGTGAGGAATTCTCAGTGCCAAAGAAGAGTCATAAAGAAAGTTCTACGGGATGCCATAAGAGGGAGCAGTCATACTTGAATGGTTATCATACACTGGTTCATTGAGAAAGAGTTGGTTTTCGAATAAGAATTATTTATCAAAGCTATCGTTATAGATAATTATATAGAGTTTACTATGTGTGAAAAAATATCCTAAACCTGTTCTATAGGTCATCTTATTTAATAGTCACAAAAACCCAGTGAGTAGATAATCATTTTACAAGTGAGTGGACGTGTCTTTGTCTCTTTGGGCTGCTGTAACAAAATACCAAAGACTGGGTAGCTTATAAATAGCAAACACTTATTTTTAACAGTTCTGGAGGGTAGAAGTCTAGGATCAGGGTGCCAGTATGGTCAAGTGAGACTCTTTTTAATGTCACAGATTACTTATATCCTCACATGACTAAAGGGGCAAGGTTAGCTTTGTAGGATATGTTTATAAGGCCACTAATTCCATTCATGAGCATGCCTCCTTATATGAAACCATCTCTCAAAGGCCCTACCTCCTAATGTCATCATAAATGGCACTAGAGGGGTGCCTGGGTGGCTCAGTTGGTTAAGCTTCTGACTTGGTTTCATCTCAGGTCACGATCAAGTTTATGTGATCAAGCCCCACATTGGGGTCTGCACTCAGCTAGGAGTCTGCTTGAGATTCTCTCTCTGCCTCTCCCTCTGCCCCCCACTCTAATAAATAAATATCTTTAAAAACAAATAAATGGCATTAGAATTGCAACATACATGTTTTGGAGGAACACAAACAGAAGGACTGAAGCTCAGAGACACTTGTAATATGTACAATATCACACAGCTAGTGAGCAGCAGAGCAGGACTTTGAACCTACACAGACTCCAGAATCCATGCATTCAATGGAAACACTGTATTCAGTTTGGACAAGTAAGGAGAAAAGAGAAAGTTAATCTAGTTGGAGGAGAAAAAAATGTGATCAAAGGCAAGGAAGACGAAATGTGCAAATAGTATATTGGGAATCATGTTAGGTTAGAATCCAGTGGATGAGCAAAAGGAATAAACATGAGGTTGAAAAGCATGTTGAAATCAGATCATGAATGACAGGCAGGGGATGTTGCAGTGATTTTACAGAAAATGGAAGGTCTTTGGGGAAGGAGTTGGCATGATTGATCTGAACTTCACTAAGATGATAGGGAGAATAATTAGGAATTAGATTAAGTTCAAACAAGAAATAATTGATGTTTATTATACTGTTAATATTTTCCCAAAGTATTTTGACTCCAAAATATCTCATTTGATCATCAACAATCCTTATGTTGTCACAGTTAGTATTATGAACTCTATTTTACAGATAAGAGTAATTAAATTAAATTTAAAATCATGCTGCTCAGAAGGGACAAGTGATTTAAAACATCCAAGATCGAGGCACCTGGGTGGCTCAGTTGGTTAAGCGTCTGCCTTCGGCTCAGGTTGTGATCCCAGGGTCCTGGGACTGAGCCCCGAGCTCAGCAGGGAGTCTGCTTCTCCCTCTTTTTTGCCCCCCCCCACTCATTCTCTCTCTCGCTCACTCTCTCTCTCTCTCTCAAATGAATAAATAAAATCTTTAAAATGAAATAGAATAAAATGTCCAAGATCAAATGGCAAAGAGGACTGAAACTAGAGATTTTCCAGAAAGTGTTTTGGCAAAGTCTAGGATGTTCACCCCTAGAGAGAAGCATGGTTGTCACCATGGTTACCTCTCATGACGTGGCTCCTGTGTGAGGAACCATTATAAGTACTGCCTCTATTTACGAGGAGGAAGCATTGCTAAAAGTAAAGAGCGAGAACATCAGAGCCAAACTCATGGTTTTGCACATCACTTGTTCTTGCTAGCTATTTGTCTCTAAAGAATTTATTTAACCTTGCTTTGCTTCAGTTGCAGCGGGTTGTTCTAATGTGCTTAGACTAATGCCTGGCATTAGCCAATTCTCCTAAACATTGGCCATGTGTGATCCCTGGAATAATTGCACAGGTACTACCATTTCCTTTTAATACGTGAAGGGATCAAAGCCCACACAAAGGACACTATACCCCAGGAGTGTGAACCCCAGGGAGTCGGGAAGCCCTTGTAAAGAAAAACATTTGATTTGTGCATTATCACAGATACAGAAAATTGGCAGTCCTCATGCATAAAAACATGGAAAGCCACCTTTCCCCTTTACTAGAAGGTGAGATGATGGATGGTAAAGACAGATGAGGGATGCCAATATCCTTGCAACAATGACTTCACTGAGGACTCAGTGGCCGAGCCCCAGTTAAATCCTGCTCACTGAAAAAGATTCCACACTGGGCGCCTGGGTGGCTCAGTTGGTTAAGTGACTGCCTTCGGCTCAGGTCATGATCCTGGAGTGCCGGGATCGAGTCCCGCATCGGGCTCCCTGCTCAGCAGGGAGTCTGCTTCTCCCTCTGACCCTCCCCCCTCTCATGTGCTCTCTTTCTCATTCTCTCTGTCTCAAATAAACAAATAAAATCTTTAAAAAAAAAGAAAAAAGAAAAAGATTCCCCACTGCCCAATCTTACTATCCACCTTGTCCGATCTCCTGCTCCTTTCATTGCCCCTTTGATCTGCTTTTAGCAGGGGTCAAAAGTACCTCCAGACCAGATCAAAATTCCAGCGTGTCTTTGCAAGCTGGGTGAATGTGGGAAAGCTAGTCTTCTCTCCATCTGCATTTCCTCTCATACAACATGAGCATAATGATTCTCAACTTTGAAGAATCACTGAATTAACAATTTACCATAAAAATGCATGGTGTGCAGTCAATACTTAATAATAATTACAGGAATACTAGCGGATACTATTTGTTGGTACATATGGGTACTCCACATGTTTTTGTCAAAAGAGGTATCATTAATTTGGGGTGAATGAATGGATTATTTTGAAACACTGCTAATACAGTTATGCTGTTTTTTTCCTTTACAATGTTCATTGATTTTCTATGATTTTATAAAATCCTGTCTTTAGTATTTCTCCCTAGTTGCTTTATACCTCTCCGAAATGGTGTCATCAAAGTTCAGTAACATAGAGTAAAGTGTCGAGCACGGTGCACAGCACGAAGCAATCATTCACCAGCAGTTCTGACTTCTGTTAGGGAACATACACTTGCTGAACCTCAATATCCTAATCTGGAAACTGAAGATAGTATATTGCTTGCCGTGATGTAGTGAAGTTTGAAAATCAGTGGACGGAAAACCACTGGCACGTACCACGAGCTGTTATTTTCCCTCCCTTCTTGCTCTTCTGCCTCTAGATAATCGGGAAATACTATTTCTCTTCGGCTGTCTCAGCAGAGATTTTCAAATGTTTTAGGGACTCAATTTGTAAGGCTGGGGAAGCATCAGCAAATCCACGGGCTAATGGATGAGGCGAGTTGGGCTGGGTTGAGTTTTTCTACAACCTTCAGGAGTCCTTCTGGGATGGACACCACCTTGCACTTACTCATTTGCGTGCATGATTCATGAATTCAATGCCTTCCATCTTCATTCAAAGTAAAAGTGGTTCCAAGACACTAAGCAATCTGCAACCACCTTGCTCCCCAAAACCACTTCCTGAACTCATCTCCTATCCCCCCCCCATTTGCTCCATGCCACCTCGTCTCCCTGCCTTCTAAGCATTTTCCCACTTCTGCCTGGAGCTCACCTGTTCAGTGATTCCCACACCCTGTCTTCACCTAGAATGTCCTCTGCCCTTTTTCATTCTTACTTCTCTTCATGGTGCTTTTTACCATTTGACCTGCTACTTATTTTACATAATTGTTTGTTAACCTCTCTTCATCCGCTAACCTGAAAGGTCCACGAGGCTATGGCCTCGGTCAGCTGGGTTTACTGTGTCTGGTATATAGTAGTTGCTCCATATGTGGTATCGATGTCGTAGCTAGTGAATTCATGCACAGATGCATCTGAAACTGTCCATTGACAACCGCTTTGTGCAGGTGGTCACACCACGCTGAGCTCACGGAGGCATAGCCCGTGGCAGGCTCCATGAAGTTGAAGACAGTGACATTAAACAAAACAACTACTAAAAGTAAACATTATAACAACCTTTGCTCGTCCTGGGCCTTTGCTCACTCCTGGTCTGCTGTGTGTGTGAGGACACTGCTGGGTCCTGCAGGTCTTGGGGCTGAGTATAGCTGATGGGAGGCAGCGGTAGGAGTTCAGGGGGCATGGGGAAGGGTGTTAAGTTCCTTCTCTGCCTCTGGTGGTGGGTGCATCTCCTCCTGGAAGTGAAACTACCCCTTTTCCTTGTTTCCTCAATCCGGGGTTCCTAGTCGCTCTTTGTTGGTGATAATGTGTGCATGGCCTAGCTTCCCACCGATCCAATACTCAGTTCTTTCAGCCTCAATGCGACTGATTATCTCTATTATATTTTCTCCTTTGAAACCTGAAGGATTTCTGGCTCTTTGGGTTTTTGCTTTTTTGTTTAGATTCTGGTTGGTGCATCATCATGCTGAACACTCCTTTGAGAAAGCACAGGGCCTGACACAACACAGGACGGGGCGCTCCCAAACCCCAGGGAAATGTCCAGGGAGAGGCTTTCCTGAAGCAGGGACCTGTGACTCCTTAAGAAGGGATCATGGAAAGGACTCAACAGGGAAAGCAAAGGTGACGTGCTTTTCAGGCACATATGAAGGCCCTTTGCCAGGAGGGAGTTGGGACTTTCAAATAACAGAATGAATGGCACCAGATCTGGAGCATAAAGAAGGACCTGATGAGGCAGGAAGCATTGGTCAGCCATTCTGGGTCTTCTTGGCCATGTGTAGGTGTTCATCCTCCAGTGCATGGGTTTGAAACAGGGAAGGTCTAGGTAGTAGCCTCATCTGATTTGCACTGTCTACAAGTGACTCATTACAGTGGAAGCCACAAACCAGGAAGCTAGGAGACCAGGAGGGAGGCTGCTGCATAGCTGCATGAGGTCATGGGGGTTTGGACCAAGGCGGTGACTGAGGTGTAGACAGGAAGTGAAGAGCCGGAGAACAGCCAGGTCCTGGCCCCTCTTTTCATACTCCGTTTCCCTCCCCAGACTGCTGACATGCTCTGGTCGTCCCTGTGCTCAGGGCTGCCGCCAGCTCCATCAGCTTTATTTTTATGTTGGTGTCTGAAAGGCTCACCTCAGAGACAGGAGGCTCTTGAGACAATGAGAAAGGCAGCCAGGTGAGCAAAGGCTCGTCTTCACCGTCTCCTCCGTACAGACTAACTGTAGCAGAGGTTCCAGATAACACGAGGCTGTTGGGACACATTTGCCACACTGCTCCCCTTTCTCACATGGTGGCAAACGGCTTCAGAAGAGGCCAGACCTGATTGTTCTAATTCTGGGCCCGCTCCATCTTCCTTGTGCATGGACTTGGTTCCTCAGCTTTGCTTTCATCTGTGTCTCGGGGCCTTTCCAAGGCCTCCACGACTGTCCAGAGGCCTTTGCCAAAGACTTTGGGAATGACTTCTCTTGTGGTGCAAGAGCAGGTTGGTGCCAGAGCAGAGAAGTAGGACCAAATGACACCGAATAATAAATAAGGCAAGTTCATGGTTGGTGAAAATGCCAGGAGCTTGATGCCAGAAAGCTCCTTATTGAGGGCATGCCCTTACTCTGTGACTCTGGAAAGTTCATGGAGAAGTAGAGAAGACTGGCTTGCCTGTTATAGTTACTCACATGTATCAAGCAATATTCATGGCACAGGGTCCAGGCTAAGAGTTTTGCACACATTGTCTCACTTAATCCTCTCAAACGACTCTCATGAAGAGGGTTTCTCTCTCTCTCTCTTTTTATTTTTTCCTCCACTTTTTCAGGTTAAGGCAATCAGGTCAAAGAGATTAAGGAAGTGACATGAAATCACGAGCTGACAAACCCATAGGGAAGGATTGAATTTGGACCATCCTACCTATCCTTGCTCTTACTATAACCCCCAGAACCCGAGCTAGTACCAGGAACAGGAGCTTCGGAGACCCTGCTGGGATCTCCATCTGGTATCTATTCCTCTGCTTTGCCAGCTGTGAGATGTCAGGCAAACAGCTTGGCCTCTCTGGGCTTTCATCGTCCTTACCACTAACCTCTGGCTTGCGGTGTGGGATTCTCCCCGATGCAGGATGCTGGGGGGGCTGTTAGGACCCTCTGGATAGAACCAGCACAGCGCAGTCCTCTACTCAGTACTTCCCACCTCCCACATATGTTGACCCCAGCCTTGCCTCTTAAAGAGCTGTGTGACCCTAAATAAGTCATGTGAAACTTTGAGTCTTACATGCACAAAGTAACACTAAACCTGACTTGCCTAGAAGCATCGTAATGAGGATTAAAGAGCAAAAATGTAATACAGAGCAACCCACACACCATAGGTGTTTATTTTCCTCTCTGTAGGTAGACTTCACATTGTTTCTATTTAAAATATTTAAGTAGTAACTGCTCTGTCTACTTCACTGTATCAGATGAGATTACTCCTTTGATATAATTAATATACTGGGAAAAAAACACAAAAATACTATGTGGCACTAAGAATTACTATCATTACTAAATTATTTTAATTCTTTGGATAATTGTAAAGGATGAGCAATTAATGCCATGTACTAAATTATGTAGTGCTTTTCAACTTTACTTATTCATGTATTCAGGGCCCTTATTTTTATGATCCGTTAATTGTTTTTACATATAAGAGAACAGGGCACTGCTTGTCTAGTCTGTTTCTAAGAATTGTTGATCCTAGCAGAGTGAAGACACTTTTTTTTTTTTTTAAATGAGCTGTAACTAGGGGATGTGAACACAGATTCAAAACCTCTAATATTCGTGCAGCCTCTTGTCTTCATCACATCACAATTATTATTCCACATGCTGATGATCAGGCCCCCATTTCCAGGTGATTGCCCTATTAATGGCAAAGAGATGAGTATGGGATTAAATATTTGCACTAGGGGCTATGCTTAATTGAGTTCCTTCTCTGCTTATTGCAAGCTTTGGGTTTTGAAATTAAAGCCTACAAAAATGATGCCATTTAGAAATATAGCTAAAATTAGAAGTCTTTTAAATATGATAAGAAGTCTATAGAGACTTGGACTTTACATTTCATGTTCAGGCATGTGGTATAATTTTAGAAACAAAGCACATTCCATTTCTAATATTAAAAAAAAAAAAGTATCCAGATTATATTTAGCAGTCACGTTGTCCCAGAAACTATGTCAAAAGCTGAGGAGGGAAAAGACAATATAAATCCTAAAATAGTTTAATATGCAACATTATCTCACTTAACTTACGCATTTTGAGGAAGGCACTACATTATCCCCAGTGGCAGGGACAAAACTGAAATTTACACATGGGCTGAGGTCAAGTACTTATTTAGGATCTACTGGGATATTGGATATTGGGATCTACTGTTTGGCAAGCACTATTCTTGGCGCTTGGGATGTGTCTGTGCACAGAACACACACGGCCTCTATTCACCATCTTCTATTATTCTAGAGGTACAAACAGATCATAAAACACTAAATACACAAGGAGGCAGACAACCGAATTTGCATTAAGCACTGAAGGCTGAACATAAGCCAGCGATGGAAGGGAAGACTCTGTGGAAGAGCTCTCCTGAGGCAGAAGCAGGAGCAGAAACAACCAAGCAACCGGAGAGGAGAAACAAAGCCACAAAACTGGCTGAAGCCAGTGAAGAAGGAGAGCAGGGTGGGGAGTTAGACAGGTGGTGGGTAGGGGCCAGTTCCTGCAAAACTTTGTAGATGACAGCCAAAAACTTCTATTACATTCCAAGCATGCAGGGAGGCATCGAAAGGTTTGAAGCAGAGTGTCTATATTTAATTCTTTTTTAAATTTACTTTGGCTATTATTCTCTGGAAAATGGATGACAGAGGGAAGAGTAAAGGCTCTTAAGGTGGCCCAGGAAAGAGATGATGTCAACTTGTACTAGAATAGTGGGAGCAGAGATAGATCTGAGACTCAGTAGTTTCCGGGAACAGGACTGGTGTTTGATTGGGTTTGGGAGGATGAGGAAAAGGGATATGTTGTGGATTTTCTGCTTAAACAATTGGATTTGTGAGAATTTCATTAACTGATAAGAAAAACTGTGGACATAACAGTTTTTTGTTTGCTTTAAAAAAAAATATGGCACAGGAGATTTAAATTGTTCCATTTGAGCATATTTTTTTTAAATATAAAACTGAAGATGTTCAATAGACAGCTGGGTATATATGTTTGAAGCTCATGATGTTTGTTTTACAGATACAATTTGGGTTTTTGGCTTGATTTTTTTTAAAGATTTTATTTATTTATTTGAGAGAGAGAGTGAGTGAGAGAGCACAAGCTGGGAGAGAGGTAGAGGAAGAGGGAGGAGCAGGCTCCCTGCTGAGCAGGGACCCCCCCCCCTCCCCCCGATGTGGAACTTGATCCCAGGACCCTGGGATCATGACCAGAGCTGAAGACAGATGCTTAACCAACTGAGCCACCCAGGTGCCTGGGTTTTCAGCTTATTAACGATATCTAAAATCATGGGCCAAGGTGAGGTCACCTAAGAAAGAGTTTATCCATGAAAAGAGGGAAGGTAAGACCTGAGCCATGGGCTGAGAGGCTTAGAGAAGATACCTAATTTGCTCAACATTTCATGCCTAGTAAATGGCAAACTTAAATCCTGGCTGCAAAGTCCATGATTTTATTTTTATTGCCTATGAGATGATATTTTAAGTGAGCTTTTAAAAATAAATAGACTTACAACATAATAAATAAAATTAAAAAAATAAAATTAATTTTTTGAGGAAAAAAAATAAATAAATAGACTTTTGTTCAGAAATACTGAGAACAGTAATACAGGCTAAGGACAATGTGATATTTATGGCACAAAAGTTGGAGGACAGGGTTTGCACAGAGAATGGCAATTTTGTTGTTCAGTGTGGTTTCAGTGTAAGGTGTAGGGAGAGACATATTAGGGAATGAGTCCATGTAGTATGTAGGGAAAATGAAAAAAAATGTATGGTTATTGGTCTTCTTCACTGATTAGGGATTCATTAGTGTAAATGATGTTTTAACTTAGCCAGTTCTGGAATGTAGATGATCGTGCATTTAATGTTTTACTGTCACTGTGTATGAATGACTGTGTGTGACAGAGATTTAGCGATCGTTCTCTGTGACTCCCAAAGATAGAATTAAGAAGAGACACTTTTCTGAGAGTCAGGTTTATACTTAATTAACAAAAGAGTTCCAGCAATATGTGACCTCTCTAAAGAGAATTGCTGCAAGAAGTTCCCCATCATCACAAGGGTTCAAATGCACTCTAGATTCAGCATTCAGTAAGAATGTTTCTTTTTTGTTACATAATTTTTCTTTTTCCTTTCAACTTTCCAAGAGAAGACCAGTTCCTTAGTCTGTTTTGGCTCCTCTAACAACAATTCCATACACTGGGTGGATTACACAACATTTATTTCTCACAGTTCTGGAGGCTGGGAAGTCCTGCATCAAGGTACGGGTAGATCTGAATCAGAAGAGGATCCACATTCTGGTTCACAGGGGGTGACTTTCTCTCTGTGTCCTTACTGGCAAAAGGGGTGAGAGAGGTCTCTGGGATCTCTCTCTCTCTTCCCCCACCCCCCCCCTTTTTTTTTAAAGATTTTATTTATTTATTTGACAGAGAGAGACACAGCGAGAGAGGGAACACAAGCAGGGGGAGTGGAAGAGGGAGAAGCAGGCTTCCCGCTGAGCAGGGAGCCCAATGCGGGGCTCGATCCCAGGACCCTGGGATCATGACCTGAGCCGAAGGCAGACCCTTAACGACTGAGCCACCCAGGTGCCACTTTCCCCCTGTTTTTTTGAGAAATAATTGACATATCCATCTCTGTAGAAGTTTAAGGCATACAGCATGATGGTTTGATTTACACATATTGTGAAATGATGACCACAACACATTCAGCTAACATCCATCTTCCCATATAGGTGCAATAAAAAGAAAAGAAAGAATAAAGAAAAAAAAGATTCTCCTTTTGGTGAGAATGTTTAGGATTTACTCTTAACAACTTTCCTATAAATCATACATCAGTGTAATTTATAATCACCACGCCATACACGAAATCCCTAGTAATTCTATATCTTATAACTGGAGGTCTGTACCTTTGGACTACCCTCCTCCAGTTCCTCTTACCCCCCACCCTCTTCCCTCCCCCCATCCCCCTAACTACAAATTTAATCTCTTTTTCTATGAGTTTATGTTATTTATTATCATTATTTTTAGATTCTACATGTAAGTGAAATCATAGAGTATTTGTCTTTGTGTTAGACTTATTTCACAAAGCATAATACATTTAAGGTCCATCCATGTTGTTATAAATGGTAGGATTTCCTTGTTTTATTTTATGGCTGAATAATAATAGTGAATATATATTTATTTATATTTATATATCTCACAACTTCTTTATCCATCCATCGATGGGCACTCAGGTTGTTTTTGTCTTGGCTATTATAAAAAATGCTATGTATGTATGACTCTGAAGGTGCAGGTATTTTTTCTGAGTTAGTGTTTTCCTTACCCTTGGATATATTCCCAGAAGTGGAATTGCTGGATCACAGGGTAATTCTATTTTTAATTTTTTGAAGCTCCTTCTTACTGTTTTCCATAGCAGCCGTGCCAATTTGCATTTTCACCAACTGGCACAAGGGTTTGCTTTTCTCACCTCTATGGCAGCATTTGCTTTGTCTTGTCTTTTTGATGATGGCCATTCTGACAGGTGTGAGGTGGTATCTCATCATGGCTTTGATTGGCATTTCCTTGACATTAGTGATGTTGAGCATCTTGTCATGTACCTGTTGGCCTTTCATATATCTTCTTTAGAATAATGTCTATTCAGGTCCTTTGCCCATGTTTTAATTGGGCTATTTTTAAATTTAACTTATAGATATATATAATTTAAATTAAAAATATATAATATATTGCTATTAAGTTGTAGGAGTTCTATGCTTTCAGTATTGCAATACTGGGGTTTGCAAATAATTTTCCCATTCCATAGCTTGCCCTTTCACTTTGTTGATGGTTTCTTTTGTTGTGAGAAGCATTTTTAGTCTGATGGAGTATGAGTTAATTTTTTTTTTTTTATTTTGTTGCTGGTGCTTTAGGTGTCATATCCAAAACATCATCGTGAAGATCCTTGTCAAGGAGCTTTGATCCCATGTTTTCTTATAGAGGTTTCATGTTTTCAAGCCTTACATTTAAGTTTTTCATTCACTTAGAGTTAATTTTTGTGAGTGGCATAAAACGTGGGTCCAGTTTCATTCTTTTACACGTGAATATCCAATGATCCCGGTGCCATTTACTGAAGAAACTGTCTTTTTTTCCATTGAATATTCTTGTCAAATATTGGTTGACCATATATACTTGGGTTTTTGTCTGGGCTCTCAATTCTGTTCCATTGGCCTATTTGTCTGTTATTATGCCAGTACAACCTTGTTTTGATGACTGGAACTTTATAGTATAGCTTGACATCAGGAATTGTGATGCCTCCTGCCTTGGTCTTTCTCAGGACTTCTTTGGCTATTCCAGGGTTGGGATCTCTTTTTGAAGGGATTAATCCCATTCTAGAGGGCTCCATCCTCATGACCTGATCACCCTTCAAGGGCCCCACCTCCTAGTACCATCACCTTAAGGGCTAAAATTTCAACTTACGGATTTGGGGAAAGGACGCACATTCAGCCTGTAACAACCAGCTTTAATCCAAAACATTTACCTCATTTCTTCTTGCACAAGTTCTTTTTGGAAGTATTTGTTTTCCCTCATTCCTTACCAAGCTCTACATCTGTGACAATTTCTGACATACCTAAATAGAATAAAATAAACTATGCTTTTATTTTTACCTAAGTCTTATGTGTTCATGACTTTGTAAATAAAGGTTTGCTGAGGGAGAAGTCAGAATACAGAGTATAACTCTATAACAGTCAGGAAAGAAAATGGACAGAAGGGGAAAGAGAGTATAGAAATAAGAAAAAGAAGAAGAATGGAGATTTGGGTTTCCTTCAATTATTATAAACTGGATATGCAATGAGTACGTTACTGTTATCTATTCTTAGTGTTGGGTCATGAATGCGGTAGATGTAGATGTAATATTAATCACATTTCTATGAATTGTTTTACTCTTATGCTTGTACTGTTATGCAGCAAAATAAAAACAGCTTCATTTCTCAACTAGACTGACTTGATTGTAAACTTTACTTGACCACATGTAGCTTTGTTAAGAGCTTCTTAAATGTGACAGATTAATATTGGGGAAAGAGTATGAATTCTGAAGTAAAAAAAAAATATTTGTTAAGCACCTGTGTCCAGAGATTCTTAGCTATCTAATCCTCAACATGTAAAGCAACATTTTGAGCCTTGGTTTCTGATCTGTAAACTCGGGATGAAAATGCTGACTTGTTTGATCATTTAAGGATCAAGCAAGATAATAAATGTAAACAATTATGGCACCTAGTAATCATTTGATAAAAATCATCCCTTTTTCTTTAGAAGGGGATGGGATGAAAAAGGGCACCATCCCTGAGATGTTGGATATATTGGGGATGAATAGGTTTAGAAAACTCTAAGTTCTGGGAGCACCTGAGTGGTTCAGTTGGTTGAGCATCTGACTCTTGATTTTGTCTCAGGTCATGATCCCAGGGTCCTGAGACTGAGCCCCACATCAGGTTCCATGCTCAGTGTGGAGTCTGCTTGGCCCTCTCCCTCTGCTCCTCTCCCAGTGAGCTCTCTCTCTCTTTCTCAAATAACTAACTAAACTAACTAACTGAGTAAATAAATAAACAAAAATCTTTAAAAAGAAAAACAAACAAAACTGTAAGTTCTGGAGTGAGTTCTGGCACATGAATTTGTCTCTTGGAATTGAAGTTAGGTTAACAACGAACAAAGTGACAAAATTCAACCTTTATTAGGAAAGCAGTAAACGTCAATCCTATGAGATACAGCAAGCATTTGATCCTGAAGGCAGCATAAGGACTGGTAAGACCCGACAAACTTGGGGGTGAGATTATTTGAGTGTGTGTGTTTGTGTAAGTGTTTGTGTGAGTCAATTGTGTGAATGTTTATATGTATGTTTAGAAAAGGGGAGCAGACATAATAGCCTCTGAGAGCAGAAACAATGTGATGAGCGAGCACATGCAGCTGGACGGTAGTTACATGGCATAGCAAGGGCCATAGGAGGAGAGCAACAAACACACGGCTGTGGTATGATGGGATGGGATGGGTTCTCACCCTCTTACACATTTTGGAGTTGAAGAAAGTTTCTTGGACAAGCTCAGACAAAGCTGGAATGAAATGACATATATCCAGTACTGCTGCATGAAGTTGGCACACATTGGCCAACAATGTGGGCATCTAGGAAAGGGTGAATTGGGGTAAAATTCAGCCTACAGCCTGTCTGCCAAACCATTGGCCCACCAGGGAGCTGCCTTGTCTGGAGGAAGAAGTGTCTTGCTTTGTTTCTTTTATTTGCATAAGGATGCTCTATGGGCAACTGGTGGCACTGCCTATCCCAGGAACTACAGACCCCAGTGTGGAAATGAGCAATAAGAATGTGTTGTCAGAATAGACAGCACTGCACCTCTTCTTGTCCACATTATGAGGCATGAGTATTGGCTCACAATACAAAGAAAGTAATAGGCTAAGAGGGAAGAGTGTTCTGACTCAGGATGAGTCAGCTTTATTTTCCCTCTCAAAATGTGTGTCTTCTTTAGCCTGGGCTGCTATAACAGAATACCATTAACTGGATGCCTTAAACAATAGACATTTACAGTTGACCCTTGAGTAATGTAGGGTTTAAGGGTGCAAGAGCCCTCCACAGTAAAAAATCCATGTGTAACTTTTGAGTCCCCCAAAACTTAAATACTAACAATTTACTATTGACCAGATGCTTTACTGATAACACAGTCAATGAACACATATTGTGTATATGTATTATATACTGAGTTCTTATGATAAATAAGCTAGAGAAAAGAAAATGTTATTAAGAAAATCATAAGAAAGAGAATATACATGTACAGTGCTGTACTGTTAAAAAATCCACATATCAGTGGACCCGTGTATAAGTGGACCTATGTATAAGTGGACCTGTGCAGTTCAAAGCTGTGTTGTTCAAGGGTCAGTTGTATTTGTCACTTTTCTGGGAGCTGGAAGTCTGAGATCAGGGTGCCAGCAAGGTTTGGGTGAGAGCCCTCTCCCTGTGTGTTCACATGGCCATTCCTTGGTGCATGTTCATAGAGAGAAATATTTCTCCTTCCCTTCATGTTCTTGTAAGAGCACTAATCTCATTATAAGGGTCTCACCCTCATGACCTAGTCTAAACCTCCCAAAGGCCTCACCTCCCAACACCATCATATTATGGATTGGGACTTCAACATGTGAATTTTGCAAGGACATGAATACTCAGCCCATAATACCTGAAGTGACTTAGATGGTCATTGTACACTCTAGGTAACATGGGATCAAGATTACAGTACCAAACCTCTGGATAATCCTAAGGGACATAAAGATCTAACTGGAACTAAAATTCTATGACCCTGATGGCTGGCTTTGACAAGCAACAATGGATCTTTGCCAACTTGCATTGCTACCCTGGTCTGAATTTTTTTTTTCATTTGTTGCAAAATCTATCCTTACAGAGATGTATGTAAATGTAAAGTATGTGGCAAACTTCAGCATGTAAATGTATGAATAAAATGGTATTTTGTATTCTAATCATTGAATTTTGAACTCAAAATGACTTAGATAGGTTGTAATGGAAGTTAAAGGATTTTTGCTTTTTCTGAATACCTAAAGTGTGCTTCTTGGGACATTGGAATTAAACCAGATCCCTTGGCCCAGATCACAGTCATTCATTTATTCAACAATTACATGTATAGGGCGCCTGGGTGGCTCAGTCGTTAAGTGTCTGCCTTCGGCTCAGGTCATGATCCCAGGGTCCTGAGATCGAGCCCCACATCGGGCTCCCGGCTCAGCGGAAAGCCTGCTTCTCCCTCTCCCACTCCCCCTGCTTGTGTTCCCTCTCTCACTGTGTCTCTCTCTGTGTCAAATAAATAAAAAAAAATCTTAAAAAAAAATTACATGTATAGAAAGCCCACCATATGCAAAATTTGTGCTCAATTTTAGAAGAGCAACTGTCACTAAAAAAATATGGCAGCAGATATTCCAGGATCAAGACTGGAAAAGATTGATGGTAGCAAAGTCCTGATGGAAAGAAACTGGGAAGTTGAGCCTGAGGTAACTTCCTGCTGTCTCATGACCTGGAAGTTGCCACATGCCCCTGAGAGGATGAGACCAGTGAAGACGTCAGGTCAGGATTAAAAAAAATAATAATATATGTTAACACTTTATGATTGAGGAGGACTAGAAAGTTCTGGATGCACATCAGTGATATGAGTAGTATGCAATGTTGATTCTAGGAGGAAGGAGTTTAGGCTAAAAAATTAATGTGGTTGGAGGCAATAGTCTAGGGATATTAGAATGCTGGGTTACAAATTTTGGGTTTGTTTTTCCAAAAAGAAATGTAGATAGAAATATATCATCATTAATGCGTAACAGTTTCTGAGCTTCCTCAAAGACAGCAGGACCCACTGTCCTGCTTCTCCACAGATCTGGCTGGATCGTTTCAGCTTTGTTTCAAGCTCTGAGACCCAAGGGATGGATCAGGGGGTATTTAAAGATTAGTTTAGTCACTAAGGAGATTTGGTGCCTGTTCTGGTCTCTGGCATAAACTCTAGCCATTTGATTTACTCATTCTTATGACCAAATATCCTTTTCATATAGCTAGCCCAGTAGCTGAGTGTTCATCTGGCTTGTATCACTGCCCAATATATTACCAAAAATTGTAAAGGGAAGTGTAGGGGGGAGGAGAGTTTAGACCCCCATGACAGCAGAGATTACGTCCGGATTCCCTAGTGTACAGCAAGTAGCAGCTAACATGTTCAGTGTTGACCAAATGCTAGATTATGTTTTAAATTGGGGAAAGCTACTGCTTCCAGGCTAAATCCAGCCCATTGCCTATCTTTTTAAATAAGGGTTTATTGGAAAACACCACTGCCCATTTATATACATACTTACCATGGCTGCTTTTGCTATATAGCAACAGAGTTGAGTAATTGTGATAAAGACCACGTTGCCCATGAAGCCTACAGTATTTACTTTCTGACCCTATACAGAAAATGTCTGCTGATCCTTGTTCTAAATGCTTTACCACAAATCACTACATATGTGACCTTCAACAAAGCCTTCATTATTCCCAAAATAAGCCTCAAACTCATTAGCAGGATCTATATCTTCTCTACTTCCGCCCCAACACTTGGTATTATCTCTTTCTCTATCTCATTCTCTGTCTCTTTCTCTCTCTTTCTCTCTCTCTCTTTTTTTAAGTAGGCTCCATGCCCCGTGGAGCCCAACATGGGTCTTGAGCTCATGACCCTGAGATCAAGACCTGAGCTGAGATCGAGTCAGGATGCTTAACTGATTAAACCACCCAGGTGTCCCTCATTATTTCTTTAAACCATTGCCATCCTAGTGGGATGTACAATGGTATCATTATGCTTTTGTTTGTTTTCCCTAACAGTTGCTGATTTTGAGCATCTTTTCATGTGTTTATTGGACATCTGTATATCTTCTTTGAATAAATGTTTATTGAGTTTTTTTCTTGTTCTTCATTATTTTTTTTATTTCTTATCAACTTTTTTGAATTCTTTATATATTCTAAATATGAGGATTTGGGGGTTTTTTGTTGTTGGTTTTTTTATCAGATACAGGATTTTCAAATATTTGCCCCCATTCTGTGGTGATCTATTTTCTTTCTTGGGTGCCAAAGTAAATGACATTATGTTCTTAACTTCAAATTCCCCTTGTTTATTGTTAGTATAGGAAAGCAATTGACTTTTGTGTATTAATTTTATTTCTGTGACCTTGCTATAATCACTTATTAGTTTCAGAGGTTCTTTTTTTTTTTTTTTTGGCTGATTCTTTAGATTTTTTACATAGACAATTGTGTCATCTGCAAACAAAAAACAGTTTTATGTCTCCCTTTTATCTCTTTTTCTTGCCTTATTGCAGTAGCAAGGACTTCCAGTATGACATTAGAAAGAAGTGGTAAGAGGGGACATGATTGCCTTGTACCTTATCTAAGTGAAAGCTTCAAGTTTCTCATTATTAAGTATGTTAGCTGTAGGTTTTTTGTAGATAGTCTACCAAGTTGAGAAAATTCTCCTCTATTCCTAGTTTACTGAGATTTTTTATCATAAATAGGTGTTGGATTTTGACCTATACTTTTTCTGCATCTATTGGTATGATCATGTGATTTTTCTACTCTAGTTAACTGATGTGATGGATTACATTAATTGATTTTCAAATGTTGAACCAGCCTTATAATCCAGAGATGAATTCCACTTGGTTGTGGTATATAATTCTTATTCTGCTTTTTTAAGATTTGATTTGCTAATATTTTGTTGAGAATTTTTACATCTACTTTCATGAGAGATATTGGCCTATAGTGTTCATTTCTTGTAATGCCTATGTCTGATTTTGGTATTATGCTAATGCTAGGCTCATAGAATGAGTAAGAAATACTTTGTTTGCTTCTCTCTTTTGAGAAAGGTTGTAGATAATTAGTGTAAGTTCTTCTTTGAATGTTTGGTAGAATTCATGAGTGAACTGATCTGGGCCTGGTGCTTTCTTTCCTGGAAAGTTATTATTGATTCAATTTCTTTAATAGATATAGTCCTATTGAGATTGTTTATTTCATCTTGTGTGAATTTTGGCATATAGTGTTTTTCAAAGAATCGGCCCCGTTTCATTAAGATTATCAAATTTGTGGGCAAAGAGTTGTTCATGGTATTTCTTTATCATCCTTTTCATTTCCATGGGATCTGTAATAATGCCCCCTCTTTCTTTTCTGATATGGGAAAGTTGTGCCCTCTCTCTTACTTTACTATTTTTTTTAAAGTCAGCCTGGCTAGAGGCTTATTGACTTTATTGATCTTTTAGAAGAACCAGCTTTTGGTTTCATTGATTTTCTGCTTCCGATGGCCTTTATTTTCTGCTCTAATTGTTATTATTTATTTTCTTCTACTTACATGGGATTGATTTTGATATACTTTTTCTACTTTCTTCTTTTGGAGACTTAGATAATTGACTTTAGGTCCCTCTTTTTCTAACACATGCATTCAATGCTATAAATTTCCCTCTAAGTGCTGTTTCTGCTTGTAGTGCAAGTGCTGGATATTAAGCTTTTCGATTATAATGTAAGTGCCTGACATTAAGCTTTTGATTGCTGAGGCATTCATTTCAAGGATGTCTTTCCTGAATAAATATATTTCCAGCTCTATGACACAGCCACTAGCAAAACAACCAGATAAGGAATTAGACAGCCCCCACCCATAATGTTCTTTGGGCGGCCTCGGGAACTGACCACTTGAGTGACCCCGTTTCTCCCTTCCCACACCCTAATTCCTGTTCTCATGCTTTAAGTTTGCCAATAAGGAGTGAACTCACAAAACAGTAGGTACCCCACCCTCAAACACTAATAAAGGCAGGGCCTCAGGTCTACTTCCTCTCTATATACCCACGTCCTAGCTGTGTGGCCTTCATGCATGCTATGTACCTTCCATGACTTGTAAGTAAAAAATCTTGTTCCCCAAAGTTCCTGGTGGTTTTTTATTGAAATGTGGTGTCCTGCAATTATAATAAGAACCACAAGGGCCAGTCCAGCCACAACATTGGCTCCAATCTGGGAAATGTCTGTGGGGGCTCACCACAAATAATATGGACCCATGCTAAGTGCCTCAGGCATTCCTAACCAATGGCATCACTAATACTAGGCTGAAACTGACACTACATTGCTCCATCCCACAATTTTTCATGTCACTTTTCATTTTCATTTAGTTTAAGATATTGTCACCTAGGAATTGTTTCATTTCTGATCATTTAATTTTGATACTTTTAATTTTTAATTTTAATTTTCTTTTGTGCAATTGTCCTGCCAATAATCTCAAGTATGATGTTACTAAACAGTGAGAACAGATATTCTTAATAGTCCCTGATCTCAAGATGAAAGCATTCAGTCTTTTGGCTATTAGTATGATATTATCTTTGGAGTTTTTAAAATTTTCTTTCTCAGACTGAGGAAGTTCCCTCCTATTTCTAGTTTCTTGAGTGTTTTTTTGTTAAAGAAAGCACGTCGGATTTTATCAAAAGTTTTTATTTATCAATGGATATGATCATACGGTTTTTGTTTGTTATTCTATTGGTATGCTGTATTATATGAATTGATTTTCAGATTTTAAACCAACTTTGGATTCCTGGAATAAATCCCGCTTGGTCATGGCAAATGATGTTTCTAATATGCTGCTAGAATAGGCTTGCTAGTATTTCGTTAAAGATTTTTATGTCTATAGTCATAAAATATATTCTGAAATTTCCTTTTTGTGACATCTTTGTATCTTGCTCTTCTCATCAAGTTTTAGTAGATTTTCTTGAAATTTTTTTTAACTTTCCATATGATCTTATGACAATTTCCAGATACTTTAAATAGTTGTTTTTTTTTCCCCCATAATTTTCACCAGTTGTGTTTATTTCATTGGTGTCAGCACTCCATGGCAATAAGGTCTTAGGGTCTATGCTCTTAAACTGATATGTGATATAGCCCAGTTTTCTCTGGATGCATGATTACTGACTTGAGATGATAAATGAATAAATGCTGTCAGAAGTGCCAGACCTATGATGCACATTGAAAGAATTTTCAACCATGATGGCAATGGGGACTTGAAACACCTTTTAATATAGAGCTTACTGGGCGCCTGGGTGGCTCAGTTGGTTAAGCGACTGCCTTCGGCTCAGGTCATGATCCTGGAGTCCCTGGATCGAGTCCCGCATCAGGCTTCCTGCTCGGCAGGGAGTCTGCTTCTCCCTCTCCCACTCCCCGTTTGTGTTCCCTCTCTCGCTGTGTCTTTCTCTGTCAAATAAATAAATAAAATCTTTAAAAATAATAATAATAATAATATAGAGCTTACTGACCTCAACAGTTTTCAAGGTGCTATGTGGCCCAGGTGACAGTCAGAACTGAGTATCTGTTCCAAATTTAGAAACATCTAAGCATGTCTAGAATAGAACCATTATACATGAAGGAACAAAGAGACTTAGGTGAACAAATTGTTGCTAAAGGAAAAGAGGGTCATTCAGCATTATTACTAGGATCATTTACATGGGCCATGACCTCATGATCTATTGTACTCAGCAGGACAATTTTAAGAGTGAAAGAGAGTGCTAATTATGAAAGAGAACATTAATTATGCCATATAATATGCACAAACCATGACTGTTCTCGGCAAACCAGGACGTGCATTTATCCTGCTTATATAGCCGGTCTCATACGAAGCATCGCATATAGAATAGTGAGTTGCCATCAGGTCAGGTTCACGTAGATCTTACAGCAGAGTGGAGGAGAATATGATAGGAAAGCACTTATATGAAAATATAATTACAAACTCTGATGAAGACTATGAAGAAAATGGACTGGGAGCAGTGGGAATGTTTTCCAGGGAAATCAAATGTAGGCTGGGTATTCAGGGGAGTTTTTCTTAAGAGGTTTGAACTAATAGCAAAAATAAGAATAGGCATTAATTAAATGAGCAGGGAGGATGAAAAGAGCTCCAAACAACAAAAGCAGCAATTGCAAAGCCCCCAAGCAGAAGGGAATTTGACAGATGCAAGCAGAGGTAAATGGTTTCAGATGAGGACCAAGAAATAGGCAAAGATCAGATTATATAATCTCCTCTCTGCCATGTTAGAGCTTTGGCGAACTACTAAGGTGTTTTATTTATAACTGTGCTTGTGTGCGTGTGTGTGTGTGTGTGTAGCACAATGAAGATCTTGAAGCCGAGCTCTGAACTTGTAGCAAAGTAAAATGAAGTGTTTAAAATATAATTCACCATCACTTGTTTTATAGACAATTTCATAGAGCACAAAGCATTGCTGCCATGAACTCAAAATGTCTTACAGAGTTCTGATAACAGGGTCGCCATGTTTTGTCACGGCCTCCCCATACCTGGAGGGAGCAGGGGCTGAAGAACAACATAACCCCCTTTTACTATTCATCTGCTCATTGTCATTGAGCACCATGTGAGCTTGCTCATGGCACTGGCATTAATATAAATTGTTTTCTAGAAGCTAATTTGTCCTGGTGCCTCACCATGCAGGGCCCCGGGCATATCTGGACATGTGTGAATTGGCAAAGAATTAACTGCCGAGTTATTCCTTAAGAGCTGTCATTTCACTGAGTTTTACACCTGGTTTTACCACAAAATACCCTGGTCATTTTGAATTGGAAAAGAAATGAAGGATGACAGGGACAAGGAGGAAAGGGAAAAGTACCGATGTCCCTTTTCATTTTCATCTTAGAAAAGACTCTATTAGTCAGCTGTTGTCACAATAATACTGCATAACAAACCATCTAAGTTCAGAAGCTTTCAATAACAAGCTGTTGTTCTCATGTCCAGCTGATCTAAGCTGAGTGATTCCTCTTTAGACTGTGGGCCACCTGGGCTTGATTCCTGTTCTTGGGTTGTGTTCCATTCCATTCCACATGACTCCTCATTTTCTTTGGATCAGCTGGAAAAACAAGGGATATTCATCTCCCGAACAATTACCTGAGCCCAAGATTCCTACATCGAACAAGTATTCCTCTCCACAGCGGGAGAGGAATAGAAATGAATACTTGCCGAACAATAACCCAAATTCTCTTCCAGCCTAAATCAGATAATTCCATATGAGGCCCTTTCAACTGCAAAGTAAACACGGATGCCAAGCAGACCATGATCATTTCCTCTCACATATAATGTGCCCCAGTCCTTGTGCTAACCTAACCCAAGTTCCCTAAATTTGAATTTGAAAGGAAGCTTGCAAAACTCATCTTTGGAAATTCAAAATGCAAGACCAGAAAGGATTGTCTCTGCATTTAAGATCTGTTAATCTCATTATTCACTTCTTCACATCCTGAATTTCTTTGAAGTACTCAAAATTGCCAAGTTGTTTTATCATCCTTGGCTTGCTTATAGTGTGCCTTTTGCCTGGAACACAGTCCCTGCCCACACCTTTGTCATTCTGACAAATACATTCTCATCTTTCAAGACTCAATCAAGGGACTCTTTCCTTGGCATGTTTCCAGTGTTTGGCAGTTAGGAAGTGGCTAATAGTTTTGCTGTTGTTGCTGTTGTTGTTGTTGAATAAATAATCATCCTTCTACATTTAATTAAACTGAGTCCCAGAAAGTAAAAATGACTCATTCCAAATCACACAGCATGTAGTCCCCTTAAAAAATCATCCAGAAGCAGTGACAGATGCAAACTGCAGGTCGCTTGTCCTTAACAATATGAATTTGTTTGCGTTCTTTTAGTGGCCAGCTCGCAAAGGCTCGGATTAGTTCTTAGAAAATTAATTGACTTGCAAAGTCTTGATTTTAATATCATTTCTTTAATACTTTAGGACCATGGTACTTTTAGTCACCTACCCTCCTTTTTAATCATTAACTTAGAGTGGCTTTTCCTCTTCTTGGTCTTTAATTCTATCAAAAAGCATTTAAAAAAAAAAAAAAGGCATTCTGAAGAAGCATACATCTGAAATAAGCTCAAGAGAAGAAGTGGGGCAGAGCCTACTGTCAGATTTAAGACATGGTACAGGGTATTTGGGACTTTTGAATGGAAATGACCAAGAGCAGGACAAAGCAAACCTGATCTTAGGGATATCTGTTGTTTTTGCCTCCCTGCAACACAGTCATCCTTATTTTGCTTTCATCACTCTATAACTCCTTATGTAGATTTCTCTACCTCTCTAGACCAAGGAGTTCAAATAGACTTACTCCCCACATAACTAAGCTCCAGGAGAGGCATGGGACTCTGATCTGGGAAATAAGCATATCTATCCCTTAGCCAAGAAGGAAAGAACTCTTGACACAAACCAATCCAAAAAGATTCAATTCCACAGCTTTTCCTAGAACTCTTGGGATAGAGAATCATCATGTCTGTTGATCTCAAGTATGGAATGATACACTTTTAACAGTGCAAGCAGCTTCTCTTCTGCCACCACATTAGACCACCATGACTGACAGCTGGAGAAGAAATAAATCTTTTAAAGCCGTCAGATAGGTGTAATGTCTGAAGCCAGAACACTGGCAGAGGTTCTCATGTATGTGAGCTAAAATTTCCCATTTTTTCTTACATAGTTTGAATTGGCTTTCTGACACTTTCAAGTATGAGTGAGGTCTTTTCCTAGGGAGCTCTGCAAGGTGGTCTCAGGAGTTTATGAGAGGAGAGTTAGGTCAGGCAGGTGGGTTATGTGCCATGCTGGCAGCAGGCATGTAGTAGAGATCCACAGGGTCTGATGGATAAGGGAGAGCTTCAACAGGCGATTCAGCAGGGAAATATCATGTTAATTCTCCCCCCCCCCCAACCTTTTGCATATCACCTTAGTGTTTATGGTACTCTCTGTCTACACTACATATAAGAACATATCTACCAGTGAGGTAGGTATCAACAGCCAGTTTCTACAGCCAATACTTGGAGAGACTATGATTTTCCTTAATTTGTATGACCAGGAAATGGTAAATCCTGAAGTCTAGCCCATACCTCTTGGCTACTAATTGATGTCATGTTCTTCGCAATATGACACACGGGAGATGAAATGAAGCAGAGAGCTATGAGTCTGAAGGCAGATAGTAACACTTAATCCTGGGTGTGAACAGAGAGAAAACATGAGTGGCTCAGTGGTAGACTTCTACTGAGGGACTAAGACAGAAGCCTAATTATTGAAATTGAGAAACGAGGTGAGAACTGGGCACAGAAATACGGCAAGAAATTACATTTTTAAAAAATGGTTGGATTACTAGAGAGTCTCGGCCAATTTTATTTTTTAGAACTAAAATGTTCAAGATAAGGTAAAGTACCTGTACAGAATGGGCACTCAATACATGCTAATTATTTTTCCTGTAGAGAGAAACAAGGTCAATTAAAGGATTACTACATGTAAAGGTTCAGAAGTAGAAGGTAATAGGACACGTTTGGGGAATGACAAGTAGTTTGGGTGATATTAAGGTAAAGCACATAAAAATGTGAAAAACGATGAAGAAGTGCCAGTTGAGGCCAGTATGTAAGGCTACATGAGAGCCTTGTTACAAAGGATGTGCTGTGTTCTTGAGGAAAATAAAAGACATTAGCATTAATTATGTTTGTTTGTTTTCTTAGCCCTTCCCAAATTTTACTCAGTGTTTATCCAAATGAATTGTAAATGATGCTACACCTTCGCTCAAAATTCATTTTTTTATCTGGTAGGAAAGAGAGAGTTGGGTCATTAAATCACTTATGCAGTATTTCTTTTAATCACTTGCTTGATAAATTTTAGTCATTCATCAAAGGGAATCGGGGAAACCATTTTCTTACTTGGAGTCTACCTGAGACCTGCTAGGGAAAATCTAACAGTTGATCTTCCCAGGAGAATTTTGAAGCCAGATTTCCTACAGAGCACAGTTCAGATATGCCACTGAGAGCCTGTGTGATCTTGGGAAAATCATTTTCTCTTTCTCGACTTGAGTCTCATTACTCCTAAAATAAAGGACTTGGATTCAAAGTCAACTGCAATAAATGGTCCATTCGATGTCCAAACCTCAGAGCACCATTGTCATTAGGAGTAAATGGAGCTTTTGTTCTTAAGACTCAAGGATTTTGGTGGGGGCATAGAAACATCCCCCAAGTGCCGTGGGTTTATAAGTTAAAGCCACAGAGACTCCTCTCTGGGAAGCAGGTGACACCAGGATTGTGTGCACTAAAATTGACTCACGGTGACCCTAGACCATGGATTTCACTCATAGTTGATTCTTAGTGAAGATGCATCTTTAATTTTTGTTTGGTTGATTTTTTTGCTGATTAACTGGTTATACTATTCATGTGAATGGACACAGATTCATTAGAACCAGGTCACCTGACAGGTTTCTCATTCTCCTTTGATTTACCAGTGCTACTTTCCATATTTGAAGGTGGAAATCCTACAGCTGGAGTAATAAATACAGTGATTTGTTTAGAAATAAATTGGCTTATTGGTAGGATGTATATTTAAGGAGGTCTTCAAGCCCAGTGTTAAGGGCTAATCATCACTGCTTATTTACTGCCTTTTTAGAGGGTAGGGCCTCCCCACAGAATCATTCCCTTTGGTGCAAAACCAGGATAGGTGAGCCGCTCTACTGAAAAGGCATTTGTAACACCCGAGGCATGAAACAAGATTAGGCTAATCTAGCCTCTGCAGATGACCTGAAACTTCCTTTCACTTAATATTTATTCCTACCATTTAGGATATATGGTTGATTTTGAACATTTCTTCCAGAATTTTATACAACCTGGTAGAGCTTTAGACATAGGACACATATGTCAAAGCACTTCTAACATACGTTTTACTGTTTCCCTAAAGATAGTGTAGGATATTTACAGATCGACTTGGGGATTTTCCATTTACAGCTTGTGTTAATAGTCCACTAACAACCTTTTTCTCTGCTATTATGGGCTGAATAGCATCCTCTTAAAATCCTAACCCCAGGACCTCAGAAGGTGACTGTGTTTAGTTATAGGACCTTTGAAAAGATAAGTAAAGTAAAATGAGGTCATATGGACAGGCCCTGATCCATCATGAGTGGTGTCCTTATAAGAAGAGGAGATTATGACACAGACAGTACAGACGGATGGCCTTGTAAGGACACAGGGAGAAGGCAGACATCTGCAAACTAAGGAGAGAGTCCTCAGAAGAAATCCAACCTGTTGACACCTTGATCTTGGACTTCCATCCTCCAGAACAGAATCAATTTTCTCTAGAGGCTAAGAGAGTGGCATGGAACTGATTCTCCCTTAGAATGAAGCAACCTACTTCACATCTTAATTTTGGATTTGTAGCCTCCAGACTATGAAAAAACACTTTCTGTTTTAAACCACCCAGTTTGTGGGAGTTTCTTGCAGCAGCCCCAGGAAATGAATATACAGCCTACCAAGAAAGTATAGTCTAATGCACCCTGAGAGCTTCTGATCTCTTGTAATTTTCTGTATTTTGCATAAATGGTAGTGTTATGGACCAAATGTGTGTGTCCACTCAAAATTCACAATTAAATTCAAAATGAAATCCTAACTCCCAAGGTGATGGGGTTAGTAGGTAGAGCCTTTGGGAGGTGACTAGGTATAAAAGAGGCTGGAGAAGGATTCCTTGTCTCTTCAGCCATGTGAGAACATGGGAAAAAGATGGCCACTTATCCAAAAAGTTCTCACCAGACACGGACTCTGTTGGTGCCCTGATCTTGGGCTTCCAGCCTCCAGAGCTATGAGAAAAACAAAACAAAACAAAACTTCTGTTGCTTGTAAGCTACCTAGTTTATAGTATTTTGTTATTGTTCTGCTATATAGCATCCTGAACAGACTAAGACAGGTAGCTACTCTCCTAAATCGTTTATTTCTCTCTTAACTCTCTCCTCAAAGCTTGGCCTATGTTCTGTGCACTCCTCATCTTGCCTTGAATTTTGTTTGTTTGTTTCCCGTGAGTTCTGTGTCTTTTCATGTAAAAATCTGTATAAAATATTTTATAAGATGCCATCCTTCCTCCAGATTCCAGGTAGCGATTAGCAGCGTTACCGTGATTAACAGTTTGCCTATCTCCCTCTGTACATGTGCAGACCTCTATTTGGTTGGATGGAATTGCTAGATCTTAAGGCATGTGAATGTTTTATGTGAAAAGAAAATGCAGGGGTGCCTGGGTGGCTCAGTCGGTTAAGTGGCTGCCTTCAGCCCGGGTCATGATCCTGGGGTCCTGGGATAGAGTCCTGCATCTGGCTCCCTGCTCAGCGGGGAGTCTGCTTCTTCCTCTGACCCTCTCCCCTCTCATGCTCTCTCTCTCTCTCTCTCAAATAAATAAATAAAATCTTAAAAAAAAGAAAAGAAAATGCAAACTCTTTTCCAGAATAGATTAGCTACAATGAAAAGTGAGTTTGAATAATGTTGCGAATTTTAAATGACATTTACATTTCTCTTCTATGAATTATCTGTGCATGACCCTTGTTCCCTCTTCTACTAGTTTTTAGGATTTTTCTTGTCATTTCAAAACTATATATATATATGTATATATATATTAGGAATATTATCCATTTACGGGGTTTATTGCCTTCAAGGTATGTCTTTGCCTATCTAAATCACCCTTCATTGCGATTTAGAGAAGTTTTTCTTTTCATTTTAAGGAGTCTGGTATGCTGATATTTTCTACTGCGATTAATTCACTTGATGATCACTCAGAAAATTTGTCTCCATTCACAAATTGGATCATTAGTTGCTTATATTTTTCCTAATTTTCATAAGTTATTATTTTTTCCATTTTTGCCATCTGGAATGTAGTTTAGTGTGTGGTATGGGAGAAAGACCTAACTTTAATGTTTTCCTCAAATAGCTACACAATCATCTAGATTTATTTAGGAATAGTTGTCTCATTTCACATGTTTTTAAAATTTCTTTTTATATATTGCTCTTTTTTTTTCTCTTGAGCCAGATTTTATTTTTAACCCATTTTGTTATATCGACCTGCATGTTTATTCTTCTACTATAATCAAATTTATCTAAACAATCATTGCTTTATACTAAAGTTTAAAACTAGCACTGCTATCACTCTCTTATTGGTCCATTTTCCCTACTTTCACGTGTCTCAGCGGGTCAAGTTTAAGATCATTATGTTAAGATTTAAAATAGATTGTGGGAGTGCCTGGGTGGCTCAGTCGGTTAAGCGGCTAAGCATCTGACTCTTGGTTTTGGCTCAGGTCATAATCTCCAGGTCCCAAGCTGGGCCTCACTGCTCAGGGGAGAGTCTGCTTGAGATTTTCTCTCTCTGCGCCCCCACCCCCACCCCACTCGTGCATGCGCTCTCTCTTTCCCTCTAAAATAAAAAATCTTTAAAAAATAAAAAATAATAAAGTAGATTGTGTATGATAGTATTTATAATTATAAGTAAATCTATAAAGTAGAAATGTTAAGCTGCCAGAAATGAGCCTTAGAATATGGTGTGTTTGTGTGTAGCCACATTTTATTTTTTGTTCTGGAAAATAAAACATCTTGGGCGCCTGGGTGGCTTAGTTGGTTGGGCGACTGCCTTCGGCTCAGGTCATGATCCTGGAGTCCCTGGATCGAGTCCCGCATCGGGCTCCCTGCTCAGCAGGGACTCTACTCCCTCTGACCCTCTCTCCTCTCATGTTCTCTCTCACTCTCTCTCTCTCAAATAAATAAATAAAATCTTTAAAAAAAAAAAAGAAAGAAAATAAAACATCTTCTCTTATAAGGTGGATTATTGCTTCTATTGCCACTTCCTCACCTCCACTTTTTGGATGTCTATTCTGGGTAATTTGGACTTCTGTTCTCTGTTCTTTGTATGTATGAGTTTGCTCAGCACCATCCTTACCTAGCTTTCTGAATATGGGGGGAAAATTTCCCCATTTTTCATTAACGTCACTGAGTCTGCATTGTTTCAGTATTGGTTCAGGTTCAATATGCATTTTACATGTGTTGTAGCTACAGCATGTTGATGTTGTTGCAATTTTTACTTTATTTATGACTATATAATATTTCTTCCTAACCTTTATCTCAATTGATGTTATTCTAGCCTAACACCTGCTTATCATCTGACGCACTTTCTCCCCCTCTGAGGATAAATAGGGAGGTTCATTTGTTTGTTTGTTTTTTAAAGATTTTATTTATTTATTTGAGAGAGAGAGAATGAGAGAGAAAGAGAGCATGAGAGGGGGGAGGGTCAGAGGGAGAAGCAGACTCCCTGCCGAGCAGGGAGCCCGATGCGGGACTCGATCCTGGGACTCCAGGATCATGACCTGAGCCGAAGGCCGTCGCTTAACCAACTGAGCCACCCAGGCGCCCCTTGTTTGTTTTTTAATAGGCAACCTGCCTTGATGCATTTTATTAATGACCACAGGTGCATGGATGTTTTTTAAAAAAAAACCTGTATCAGTTTCCTGTAATAAATCTTTTTCTATTTACCTGATATCCCACTAAATCTTCTTTTGATTTATTTGTTTCTGTTTCACAGTGCCCATTCCATTTTTGGTTTTGTTTGATTTTCACTTACTCTCCTGTGTATTATGGATCCACATTTGCAAACATGTCGGGGCCAAGAGTTTGATTGCTTGTAGCCCGTGACTGCAAATTCTGTTCTGCCTACTCAGACCAATTTATTACTATTTCATGGCATCCTGTCCAGTGTAGAATTTGTCTGAGATTTTTTATTTTAAATGGGGTATTAGTATTCATATTTGCATGAAATAAACCGGAGTTGGTTTCATGAATATCTCCTTCACATATTTAGCTTCTGTCCTAATCTTCCCTCTATATGTGTGAGATGCGTGTAGAATGAGGACAGTTTTGGGGAGGGTATGTGCGATGGTGAGCGCTGTGAATTGTGTAAGACTGTTGAATCACAGACCTGTACCTCTGAAACAAATAATACATTATATGTTAAAAAAAAAAAAAAAGAAGAAGATAGCAGGAAGGGAAAAATGAAGGGGGGGAAATCGGAGGGGGAGATGAACCATGAGAGACGATGGACTCTGAGAAACAAACTGAGGGTTCTAGAGCAGAGGGGGCTGGGGGGGATGGGTTAGCCTGGTGACGGGTATTAAAGAGGGCATGTACTGAATGGGGCACTGGGTGTTATACACAAACAATGAATCATGGAACACTACATCAAAAACTAATGATGTAATGTATGGTGATTAACATAACATAATAATAAAAAAAAAATGAGGACCGTTTTCACTCAGTTAAACTGATAAGGCATTTCCCTTTTCTCAGCCTTTCCAGGTCAAGCAAATGAACATCTGCTTCTCAAGGACAGTTTGCAGGGCACTTGGAGACATGGGGCTAAGGACAATTCTCACTTCTTGCTTAAGGTGGTGGAAGAAGTGTTCAAGTTAGGTGCTTCTGCAACCTCTTGATACAGCATGAAATACTGATTGTTTTACCTCCCTGTGTGAGTGAGAAGCGTAAGGTTGTCGGGCTGCAATCCATGGATAACATGGGTGAAGTTATAGGATTCCTATTTGTGAAATACACACAGAAAATAAAGGCTGAGCATTCCTGAGTATAAGAGTATATAGAGCACATTCTGGGGCGCCTGGGTGCTCAGTTGGTTAAGTAACTGCCTTCAGCTCAAGTCATGATCCCGGGGTCCTGGGATCGAGTCCCGCATAAGGCTCCCTGCTGAGCAGGGAGCCTGCTTCTCCCTCTGCCTCTGCCTGCCACTCCCCCTGCTTGTGCTCTCTCTCTCTCTCTGTGTCAAATAAATAAATAAAATCTTAAAAAAAAAAAAGGAGTATATACAGCACATACTAAATATTCTTGCTGCACTAGTTTTATTCCTTTATTATAGGATACAGATCTAAAAATAGTAATCAATTAATGGTGTAATTGGTAGGACTTCTTTTATATTTCAATAAGCTGCTCTGGCAGCACTGAGAGGAAAAATTAAAATTAAAACGTCCATTTTTAATAAAAATTAATTTCTTAATTTCCATGTATCAAAAATTTGCCAACGAACCAAAAATTTGCACAAAATGCTCATCAAATATGATCACCCTGCGGCCACGGTGCACCTCTCCTCATATGAAAGCTGGAAGATGTGTCAACATCTACTTCAAAGTATAGCTTTTCTTTTACAAAAACTGCATCCAAAGACTTCAAATAGAAACTCAGTTAATTCCAGTTTAATGGGTTTTATCTGTATCACCGAATCAAAAAAAGGTTTTGAAATAATTTTTTTAGGAGCAAGCATTTGACAATTTTGTGAATGTCACTGTAAATTCAGTTAAAATGCAGTGATAAAAAAGACATTATGTTTTCATAGTGCTAATGTTAATATAAATTTTGCTAGGACACCACTTCATGGTGGAACAAAGTTGTTACCTAATTCGGACATTTACAAAGCAGAAATGTAGTTGGAATTGCTTGTGGTGCATCTATGAATTATAACCGGGTCCAAACAAACAGCAACATTTTACCAATTGAAATAAAAGCTATACTTACTTGTCAAAAGTACAAATACATTTACATAAAAAACATTTAGAGTAATTGTACTACAGAATTTTGTTATGAAACTAGTGTGGAATAAAACAAATACATGTTTAACATAGTATATATCGTTTCTCTGCTGCTCATTTTCAATATGACTTTAGAAATGTTAGAATTCACTTTATAACTCACTCTAAGCATCCTAAGGTAAAAATGAAGACGTTTAAAAGAAATTCTTTAAACTTTCTTTTCGTGTTTTTCCAGGTAACTAGAAATTCTTATCGCGGTGTTTAATAGTTGGAACTTAAAAATAAAAACTTCAGGTTTTGAGGCTTTTAGCCAACTGTTATCTTGCAAACAAAAAACCTTGAATTTATTTTTACAACAGTGAAGGAACGACTTGATAAAATAAGTGATGAGTCCAATATTTAATTTTGATATTATATAATTGCACCTTGTGTATTTCAACTTGGGGAAGAATATTTAGAAAGAACCTCTATATTTTATTGGATAATTGATATTCTCCATCAAATGGGATGAATTTGAGAAGGATTATGATTTTGCTGCAGCTTAATTTGAAACAAATAACATCTGGACAAAGTAGTTGACTAGTTTCTTATAAAAATATTTGTCAAATGAATTTTTACTGAGGAGGAAAAAAGCAGTACCTTTGAACAAGAACATATTTAGGCTAAATATTTAAATATAAAAAAGTTAGAAATGAGGATATATTCAATTTAATAAAGTCATTCTCAACTTACCATCTTAGTAGTTTACTTAATTAAAAATAATCTGTCCTATAGAGAAAGATTAATTGGAAGTGTCAATAATTTCAAATTTATTAACCATAAAATACAACTCTGATCATAACTGCATGTAATTTTATGAAAGATGTTAAAGTAAGATTATATTGAAAAAAAAAACATATTTTTAAGAAAAAAATACCGGTAGCATGGTGTTAGAGACAGCTATGGCCTACAAAACTGATTCGAGCAGTAGATGTGTACTAAGAATGACCACTCTGGGGGCACCTGGGTGGCTCAGTCGTTAAGCGTCTGCCTTTGGCTCAGGTCATGATCCCAGAGTCCTGGGATCGAGCCCCGCATGGGGCTCCCTGCCCCGAGGGGAGTCTGCTTCTTCCTCTCCTTCTGCCCCTCCCACTGCTTGTGCTCTTTCTCTGTATCTGTCTCAAATGAATAAATAAAATCTTTTAAAAAAAATAAAAACAATTTTTGAAAATAACACACTTTTTTTTTTTAAGATTTCATTTATTTACTTGTCAGAGAGATAGAACACAAGCTGGGAGAGCGGCAGGCAGAGGGAGAAGCAGGCTCCCCACCGAGCAGGGAGCCGGACTCGAGACTCGATTCCAGGACCCTGGGACCATGACCCCAGTTAAAGGCAGATGCTTAACCGACTGAGCCACCCAGGCGTCCCTGAGAATAACACTCTTTTTAAGTTCTCCAATATAATAAAACCTGCTAATCAACCAATAAACATGTGAAAAATACATTTTTTAAGTCACTACCTCAAAGTAACTCATTTTGAACGCAAATTATGCAGTTAGTCCACCATACACTTAACTCTTTCATTGCCCGCTCAGAGATGGGCAAATGGTTTTCCACTGATGAAAAACTGCCTATCATGCATGCATTCATGCTGCTCTTCTCTGTATTGACATAAGATTTATCTTTTGCTAAATTAGTGTTTCTTAAGGCATCACTCAAGTAAACACCTTCTGTCCAATATCTGAATAATGTGCAGAACATTAGGATTCCAGATATGGAAGAACTGCTGGATACACAGAATCAGATTCGGGGTGGGGAGTAGTGAATTAGCATTTTCAACGGTCTTGGATGCCTCAGTCCTGAGAAGCCATGCTGTTTGGAGCCAGAAAACAAAACAAACAGGATAATAAAAAAGTAGGAATGTGGGAAAAACAGGAACAGGCTGGTGGAGAGCAAGACCTCAAGCGACCAAGGCCTGAGGCTTTCAAGGAGAGAGAGAACTGGTAAAATGCCATGCTGTGTGGTCCTTTTGGAATTATCAGTGAGTCTTTTTTAACCCACGTTTTATTAAATTCTCAGGAAAATATCCAGATTGCAAGGGATTAAAGAGCTGCTGCCGTTCCCCGTGATACAAATTCCCACGCTCCCTGCAGGTTTCCCATGAGAACCCTGGGGATGTTTTTCCTTTCTTGGAACTGACCACTCAGCTAATGGGGACTGGCCGGGAGCACCCACCACAAACAAGACCAGATGGTCCTCTGTTCCTTCTTGTCTGGCAGAACTGAGAGCGCACCTATGGTGGAGAAAGTCTAGAACTTCAAACTGCAGAGTGCCTTGAGGAGAGAAGGAAAAATCTTGAAATGCCTTTTATTTTATTTTTTTAAGGATGTCCCCTCATCTCTGCGTAAGGAGAAAAAAAAAAAAAATAGATCCTTTGTTGTAAGCGTTTCACTGGGCAGTTTTTCAAATTAATGCAGTTTAACTCTTACATTAACTTAATGGCTATTTTCCCCTA
Source organism: Neomonachus schauinslandi (assembly GCF_002201575.2). NCBI lineage: Eukaryota > Metazoa > Chordata > Mammalia > Carnivora > Phocidae > Neomonachus > Neomonachus schauinslandi. The sequence goes on from NC_058404.1 coordinate 195,447,772, forward strand.
CTTTAACCATGTTAAATGTGCCGGCAATAATGAGCTTCATGCCGTCTCTTTCAAGTCTCAGAGGCATCTTTAGAGCCGTTGCTTATCTCCTGGATCATAAAGCTGCATAATTTAGTATTCAAACAATTCATTTAAAACTGAAGCCCTCAGAATTACCGTAAAATTAATCAGAAAAAAAAGTCATCTTTAACCCATCAGTTTGGTTTATCTCTAGTTAGCAAATTTGCAAGAGAAATTGAGATAAATAAAAACATTGATCGAGCTCCAGTTTTCTTTTGGATAGAAGCCTCTGCTCCCGGAGTTATCAATATAGGTCTCGATGAAGGCTATGGGTCACCGTTGTAATGATCCCTTCATAACTGTGATAAATCAGGACTTTAATCTTGTTCCATGTTGTTAACTCCAGAGCTACTTCTTACTATATATATTGTTTTCTTCTCATTATTATTTTCATAATAGTATCAAACATTGATTGAGGGTTCATATTATGGCAAGCCCTGAGCTCAAGTCTTTCTATGTATTAACTTATTTAATCCTCAAAATAACCCTATGGGGTAGTTCCTAATGTAAACCCCGGCTTTGGAAATTCAGAGACTGAAGCACGGAGTGATTGACTAGCTTCCCAAGGCCACACCACTGACAAATCATAGAGCCAGCATCCAGAACCCAGTGGTCTGTCTGACTCAAAGGCAGCTCTCCCAACCACCCACTACACATCTTCTACTTGGGGGGAAAATTTAGCATCTTCCTTCGGAAAATACTTTTGGAGCATTTGCTAAGATATTTTGCCTCTTCTAAATGATACCATTTTGTCACTCAGAGGCGGCGTTGTGGGGTATAAAAGGACACAGGCTTTGAGGTCAGATAAATCCTTAATTGACTCTGACTCCACTCCTCACTGCCTAAGGTGACCTTGCACTTAGCATTTCAAAGCTTCCGTTTCTGCAACCAAAAAAAAAAAAAAAAAAAAAAAAACCAAACCACCAAAGATAATTATACCTACCTCACACATCTATGTGATGAATTATGAAATGACAGTGCCAGGTGAGAAGAGGTCTCCCAAGTGTACTTTCTTCATCTTGCTCCTTGCTATTATTCAAGGGGTCTCAATTGGACCCATGCAACCCAAGAACTGTTATTTTAGGGATGGCACTTGAGAAAAAAAAAAGTGGGCAGTCTGCCTCAAACACACCTTCCCCTCTCTTTTGCACAGCATCCTTCTTTCTCCCCCAGCAGTTTGGTGTTCCCATTTTTTTTTTTTTTGCCAGTGAATAGTAATATTTCCCTGCATGTGATTAGTATTGGACTTAGAGACCCCTTTTGTAGTGCCATCTTATTTTAGCCTTCTAGAAATCCTGTGAAGGAAAACAGTGCCACCCCGTGTGTAAATAAGAAATCTGACCCCACTGCATGAGTTACTTAAAATTCCAACCCCTAAGGAGAGGTAAGTCCAGAGTTTTAATCTGCTCATCCAATTTTGCATAGCATCTTCCGTACCAAAATGGCTCCAGGATTGTCTTTGCCTTCTTGATACTAGGAACTGTGGTGGGTATTATGGTGGACACAAAGCTGGGCAGTCTTCCTTTATTAAGTTTAAGAAACTTCTCTTTTTATTAATATGAGATGCCCCATTCTTTCTTACCAGTGCTCCTCAGGTAGCCTTTGATCTCTGATCTCCTTTTTAATCTGCATAGAACAAAGAGAAAAATAAAGATGCAAGCATTCACCAAATCTAAGTAGAAAAACAATGACAATGCATCTACAAACACAACATAAAGAAAGAGTGACCAAAAAAACCAGACAACTTTTCTTTTTTGTGACCTTTTTCAAAAGCATATCCACATGTGTTCATTTCTTGGACCATAAATGACAATCTGGTAGAATGAGAAAGTTGTGCCTTTTCCTATTCACAGGGGGAAAAATAGAGGCTGTGTCTTTGCCCAAGGCCTCATACATTCTAGATGGCAAAACTGAAACCATTCTATCTTCGGTCACGTTGGAAAGGCTGGAAAGCCATGAACTCCATCTGCACAGCCTCCCTTGCTGCGAGGGGTCCAGGTGGACTCGGGGATACCTGGGAGGCAGGACTGGGTCAGAGGCAATCACCCTGTGGCCCAGGACAGTGAACACATGAGGTCTTCTCAGAGCAGCTTTTCAGAGATCCTTCTGCAGCTTGCTCAGCGTTGAGGAGCTGAAGCCCTGGGATTTTCCTCATAGGATTTCCTGATCCCAGGACTCAGTTCCAAGGACGCTATTTACTGCCCAGAACTCCTTTCGGAATAGTCCTCCTGGCGCTCCTTGAGGGCAATAGCTCCTCTAGGGGATAAGGTTGGTGTCCCTCCAAACTTGCTGCTTCAGGCTTTCCAGTTTTGTAACCACTTAATTCCATGTGTTGGATCCCTTCCTGGTAAATACTTCAGTGGTCTCTCTTTCCTGCACTGAAGTCATATACAAATTCAGGTAAGAGATTTACATTTCTGCCAGGACCTCTGGAGGCAATGCTTTAATGCATTTCAGACAAAAGGAAAGCTAATACCTAAGTCCACCGAGAAGCAACAACCTACCTTGCATTAAAAAAAAAAAAAAATCAATTCTCTTCCTATTTAATTTGCCTGGAGAACTTTAGGTCTTCTTAGAAATATAAAAAAAAAACAAGGGTTAGAAAATAAAGAAAAACATGTGGAATATTCCTCTTTGCCCTTGGGTAAAGTACATTCGTAATGACCCTTTAGATTTATATATCATATTATGTTTTATGAAGCATTTATAATATCTCATTCAGTTCATGCGACAGACCTCTGAGGTAAGCATGGGAGCATGGCAGCAGTTTTAACGCATTCTTTCCATTAGAAAACAAGGATCTTTAGGTGGGGCCCTGTTGTTACGCTCCCTCCCTGGGGCCATAGATTTAACACCTGGTGGTGTCTAGCACAGAAGCACATAATAAAAGCTTAATGAATTATGAATCTGTGAATTAAATTCTGGGAGGCTAGGTATCTTACCATGGTCAGAGTGAGTAAGTGGTAGAAACAAGATTTCAGAATCCGAACCCTATGTTCATGCAATTATAGCAGAGAAAAGTCATTAATTACATTCATATGATTCCTCGAAAGCCTACATAATGCTTGTTAGACAGAAGAAAACTGCTGTAGGACCAGGTTCAATGATCCCATAAAAATTCTAAAGTTAGACTCAAGTCCTGACTCTGCCACTCATTAGCTTATGACAATTTCCCTGAGCCTCAGTTTCTATACAGATAAAATGAGTGTTAATCGTTTCTTTATCCTCAGTAACTAAGAGACCACGCATGGGTGTGTCCATTGTTAGCCACGGACAAATCTCATAATCCTTATCGTTTACATTTTAAAAAAAAAACAGAGGTATAGAGCGTGGAATCTAATGGGCTGAGTGCTGATTTGGATGCATTGGCATTCTTCCAAAGTCTTCATTTGCTGTTTATAATTTATATAGAGCACATAACACCCACAGCATTTCTAAGCTTATGCAAATGTAGTCTAAATGTATCTAGTATATGGAGGAGGTTGCTATCTCCCACATGTCTGTCTTACTGTAGCAGGAAAAAAATCACTCTTTCCTGCCAAGAGCCCGAGTTAGAGCCTTCTCTGGATACTATCCACTTTGTAGGGTAAAGTGAGCCACAGATCAAATGATGGGGGCATTTGAGTCGGACCCTGAATCAGATCTGCTCAGTATTCTCCAGCAATTCAAACACTTCGTTGGATTGAGATTTCATTCTTTATAAAATGAAAAAGTTGGATTTCATTTCTAAGTTCATGTAGTACTCTGACATTCTTCGATTTCAGATCCTGTGTGTGTGTGTACTGTTTCTTTGTGGGTTTTTTTGTTTTTGTTGTTATTTTTTTAGGTGTACTTTCTAGGGTCTTCATACAAAATTCATTTATTTGGCAATCTGAGCTATTATCTGAATCTTATAGCAAAGTGGAAATTGTCACTGAAAGAGGAACTGGAAACTCTGTCTGAAAATCACTAAAATAGATGGGCAGTCCCTTTATAAAGGTGTACACAGGTGAAAGGCCTTGCCTCAGTTCTCTGAGATTTCCAACCCTTAAGTTATTATCTGAAAACATCCCTGGCAGACGTAGCTTGCATAAGAGCATACTAGTAGAGACAGAGCTGGTCTTCCAGACTGTTACCACCACTAATCACTGAATCCCAAATAAACGAAGAGGTAAAATTGCCCCAAATTATCAAACTTCAGATCATAACTTCATTATTTTAGATTTCAGTTTATCCTCTTTTTCAGGTTAGAGACTTATTTCAAGAAAAACTCAATCCTGGATATTCTTCCTTCCCTGTTGTAGGCATGATCACATCTAAATTCCTGAATAGATGAGAGGGAGGACTTAATTTAGCATTTGATCTAAATTCCCAAGTAGTATCATGGCATGGAGGAGGAAAGTGCCTCTGACACCTGACATGAGCACTGCTCTCTCTCCTTCAGCTAATACAGGCATCACCTGAGACTACTGTGTCCCCATCTGTTTTCCTACTTCAGGATGCATGTTGACATCCTCAGGGGGGATCACCTTGTCCTAATCATAGAGCCCCTGAAAGGCCACAAACTACCTCTCTCACTAAGTTTTGCATCTCCCTCAAAGACCTGGAAAAGCCAACTGTGGGTTTGCACTTTCTGGAAACGCAGGCTACTGAGTCTAGCTGTGTCCTTGCGTCAGCCTGGTGTGCTCCTAGGCTGAGGACCTCTGAAAGAGCTTCAGGTGACAAGACAAGATGGCACTGGTGATTTCTACGTGCACATTCCCACCTCATCGGGAGATCGCATTACCCTCTCCCACCCTCGGAACTGTGATCTGGGGTACGAATCAGTTAAAGAGGAGCAGGAGTCCCATCTGCATGCTGCGCACGGAAGTCTGACCTGATAGCTCCCCAATCTGATTGTATCCACGATCCTTTTTCTGGAAAAGCTTTATTTCTTCTTGGGCAAGAGAAGAAAAGCTGGTTCAGGAAATATTCCAATTCTACTGCATGAGCCAGAATGTCTGCTTTAGAAATGCAAAAGCCAGTAATTAAACTATTTTGTTCCATGGAGAACAAGTTCCCTTGAGGCAATGAATACAGTAAAAGGAAGTAAAGGGTAGGGAACAAAATGATGCTTACTACTTCTCAGTGGTATCCCATTACACAAGTGACTGGACAATATTTTTTTTCTTCTGATGCTTGGGCAAAATGCACTTACAGTGATTGGGGTGCAAAGGGTAGTCATAAAGTTTCCCTTACCTCCCTGATATAGTCTGGGGAAATCCTCTAAAAGAGAAAAAAACATTGAATAGTACACTTGAAGTGGGTGAATTCTAAACTGTCAGAGAGATAGAGAGATTGAGAGAGAGAGAGAAAGAGAGGGAGAGGGAGAGAGAAAGGTATTTTCTCACTTACTTAATGTGAAAGGGGCAGCAGTGTCATGGGAAATCTGCAAATCTGAAAGTCCCAGATTCTAGAGACACGATGGATGGGTAAGTGAAAGACATTAAATCATATCTCTGAGAAGGTAATATGTATTGTATATTATTTTATGTATTTATGTATTTATATTATTTATAAACATAAATGTGTAAAATAAAAATGGGAAACTTAACATTTAATCATTTACTTAATCAATATTGAGTATGAATGCAATTAAACAATAATGATATGCCTAATATACTTTATTATTTATATTAAATAGTATACAAATAATTGTTTAATGAAGTGATGAACAATAGAAATTAAATCTTCCTAATTTGCGGAACTTACCAAATAAATGCATCATGTCTCTTAATTCTCATAATGACCCTTTGAAATAGCAACTATTTTTGGTATTTTAAATAAAATACAATAAATACAGATCAAAATACAAGTTCAGAAAGTTTATTTATTTTTTTAGATTTATTTATTTATTTGACAGAGAGATAGAGAGAGAGCACAAGTAGGCAGAATGGCAGGCAGAGGGGGAGGGAGAAGTAGGCTCCCTGCTGAGCAGGGAGCCCGATGCGGGGCTCAATCCCAGGACCCTGGGATCATGACCTGAGCGGAAGGCAGATGCTTAACCGACTGAGCCACCCAGGCACCCCACAAGTTCAGAAAGTTTAAATGGCTTAGTCCCAAACACACAGTAGTAAGAAATTGATAAACTGGGTTTTGCAGTTAAATCTGTGTGACCCCAAAGCCAGTGCTCTTTTTGTCCCCTAAAACCTGAGTTCTGTATCCACTGGGTCACTTGAAGAAGAACAATTTGGTCTAGGGTGGGGAGCTGTTCCTTAGCACACCCTGGCCTTGAAAAAGTTTCCAGGTTTTTTTGTTTGTTTTGTTTTTGTTTTTGTTTTGTTTTGTTTTTGTTTCAGTGAAGTTGAGCTATGTTCTTGCTGGATCTTCTTCCCCCTTGCAGTAGTTATGTGAATAAAAGCTATCCTTATCATGTCCAATGCCATTTATCTTTTACATTGAACAAGAGGAAGGTGGAGATAATGTTGTTTCAAATTACTTAGATATGACAATTTTCACAACCATACCCTATTGTGTAGGTATTATGGTCCGTGGTTTACATAAGAGGAAACAGGCACAGAAAAGCTAAGAAATCTGCCAAAGATTACATACTGATCATTGACAGTTGGGGTTTGGACTTATTCAGTTGGATTCCTAGTCTACTTATTTCCCACCACTCTGCCCTAGTGCCTTAACCCAAACACTGCTTGAGAGCAACACAGTCATGTGAGGACTTTGGATGTGGTATTCAATTCCCCACCTTGAGAAGCAGCAAGTGATGTCACATTCTGATTTATAGGGATTTGAGGAACAAATGTTGGGAAGGAAACATTTTTCTCTACCCTTCAAAATTCTTCTGGCTGGTGTAAGAATAAAATTGATATGAGGCAGATTAACAGGAGAAAATCATATTTAGTTTTCTCCTGTTAATCTGCTCCATAAGAATATGGGGCTCCAAAGAATATGAAGTCCCCAGGCAGTCAGGCAATTGTGGTTTATATGCCATTCTGAGCTAAGAAAGGGGTGGGTAGTAGAGCCTGGGACTTCAAAAGGAAGGGAGACAATTCACAGGAAGATGAAAAGAGTAAATGCTTTTTGAACAAATGTTTGCTGGGTCATCCTGAAACATGGGTCAAAGGGAGGAATTTAACAAGCAGACTTTGCTAAGTTCCTCCCTGTCTACCACCTCTAGTTGACATTATAACGTAGTTTTCTATGTGATCGCTCCCTTCCTGAAGCAAGTCCTCTAAATTCTTTTAGGAAGTTAGTGGGAAGGCAAAAAGAAAAAAATTTTGAGTTTTCTGTTTCTTAAAAATAATCAGCTTGAAATAATCCTCATGCAAAGAGACACATTTTGAGGTGGCAAATTTTGCTCCCTTACAGAAGGAAAGAGTAAATTAATATGGAATCAAGTTAGTAAGGAAATTAAGGTAAAGTTAAATCACTAAAGAGAGGAATTGAAGTTAAGATTTGAGAGCTTCAGGCATTTTTCACCTAATGTTTCAAGACTCCCAGATTCATTTCAATTGAATTGTATTACACTGATTCTTTTTTGTTTTTTTCTTTCTTCTTTCTTTCTTGTTTTTTGTTTGTTTGTTTGTTTTGTTATTTTGTAGGTCAACTGGTCATATATCAGAAATTTTTGTGTGTCATTAAGAATTTTATTTTATAAAAAATAACCCTAGTATTTTACCTTCCAATAAAGTTTTCCTCACAAATCCATTATATAAAATATGTAAAAAGGAAGAGGGGTGACAGTGAAATCTGGGAACCAGAGCCATTTGTGTTCTATCATACTTCTAAGTCATTGTGGTGCAATTTTTGATGGATCTAGTCTGGAAGACTATTTCAGTGGGGACTGGGAGTAAGGAGCCTAGAGGTGAGGAATCCTGGATCCTAGACCTCTGTGTTCTGCTCAGTGACTGAGTCACCTGGAACAATTCCTTATTCCGAGTCTCTGTTTCTTGTGTATAAAATGAAAAGCATTGATCAGTTGACTTCTAGGGTAATTTTCAGCTTCAAAATGTTGTGGTCTGGGCGCCTGGGTGGCTCAGTTGGTTAAGCGACTGCCTTCGGCTCGGGTCATGATCCTGGAGTCCCAGGATCGAGTCCCGCATCGGGCTCCCTGCTCAGCAGGGGGTCTGCTTCTCCCTCTGACCCTCCCCCCTCTCATGCTCTCTCTATCTCATTCTCTCTCAAATGAATAAATAAAATCTTTTAAAAAAAAAAAAAAAAAACAAAATGTTGTGGTCTTTAGGGCAAGCCCCAGGATTGGAGGAATATAGTGTTCTGTACATGAATATGCCTTATTGTTGTATAGATTACTTTTGGATATTTCTTCTTATCCTGATTTGAAGGATAGCAAATTGGCAAGAACATCAAATTTCTACAGAGACTAATTTCAAATCCAAGTATGTGAACTTGGATCCACTTGAGCCTAGAGACCGTCCTGGCATTAGTAATTGTTTCTGTTCTCTGAAATTGGGAGAAAGGCTAACAGAAGGCATAGTTATACATTTCTTCCAGCTCTATGATTTCACCAAAATATATTCCTTTTCCTCATTTATTCAAAATCCCCTATACTTCCAAGTGGAGTTATTGTACCATTCACTTGTTCTTTAACTCTTACGAATTTTTGTTCTTATGAACAAAATTCTTATGATTCATGTTTTTTTTTTTTGAAACTGTTTTGTGAAAATCTTTAACATCAATTATTGAAGTGTCTTTCTGTAAAGTAAGAGTAAAAACCCTCTCTGCTGTAACTTTTCACACTGCATTTGGCAAGTAAAAACATGTTTTAAAGAGGAAAAACTTTATGTTACTGATTTCAAATTCAATGTGGACCAGGTTAAAGCTATTTTTTTTCTCTCCTAGCCAGATTTGGGAAGTGGAGAGAACATTTTAATAATATGTACCTGAGACCCATTTTCAACCCTGGGCTAGTAAACACTCATTTGTACAAATGCATATTTTTCCATACAGAGAATGCATATTATAAGAGCTGTTCTGCTCTATCAGTTATAGCAAATGCATGTTCTGCAAGACCCCCTAAATACATAATTTTCTGGCAACAGGGACTATCTTATTAAAAAGTCATTTTAGTTTACTGTGTATTGCTAGAAAAAAATAACACTAAATAAGCAGCTTACTGCTCAGTAGAGAATCCCTTTCAAAAGCACAATTAATAGAACAGGAGAGTTGGGAAGTGCCAGGGGATCCCACAGTCCCAGGGGCGCTCACTGTGGTCCTTGGAATCCCAGCATCATAAAAGGCACAGATGTAGATTCAGTATATCAGACAGAGCTTGTTGGATCTTGACAGGTCATCAGAAAATTTAGGCCTCCTTCCATGCATGGGTTTTCTCATGTTCTTTGAAGGGTATTGTTTTCATTATAATCAGAGTCTTTATATTATTTAATTTTATTTTCTGGGTAATATATTTATGTTTCAAAAAGAACATTACAGGGGTGCCTGGGTGGCTCAGATGTTTAAATGTCTGCCTTCCACTTAGGTCATGATTCCAGGGTCCGGGGATGGAGACCCACACCAGGGTCCCTGCTCAGTGGGGAGCCTGCTTCTCTCTCTCCCTCTGCCCTTTCCTCCACTTATGCTCTCTGGTTCTATCTCTCTGTTAAATAAATAAATAAAATCTTTAAAAAAAAAGACAAAATTACAAATAAATAAATGAATGAATAAATAAATAACATCAAAATACAATAAATATCACTATAGACAGTTCCCTGCTCCTTACAGTTCCATTGCCTATATTGGCGATCTGTCCATTAAGTACGTAAGAGCTTATTTTTCTTTATATTGTATGGATACACCAGAATTTATTAAATTAAACCTTACATATGGACTTTTAGGCAGTTTCCAGTCTTTTTTTTTTTTTTAATAATGCTGCAAAGAATAACCTTATACGTACAACAGTTCTTTGCTTGCCAATATTGCAATATAACGGCAGAATTAATTTTTTAGAAATAAAATTATTAGGTTAAAATGCTTGTTCACTTGTTGCTGCTTTGATATAATTTTCACTATGTTCTTCATAGTGGTTATACTAATTTCCATCATCACCAGCACTGAGAAAAATGTTTATTTCCCCCCACAGTGGCCAATGTAGTACATTATCAACCTTTTTGATCTTTGTCAATCCATAGGTGAAAAGCTGGTACATCGATGTAGTCTGAATTTTCATTTCTTTTAGTTTTGACTGAAATTGAGAATTTTGTTAGCATGTGGAAAATCTATTAGTGGTTTTTAATTAATGAACAGTCTAGTCAGATTCTTTGCACATTTTTGGGAGTAGTTGTTAACTCTTATCAGTATGTTGGACCTTTTGTATATTAAGGAAATTAGCCTTTTGTCTGTGATATGAATTACAAATGTGTAATATGCCCAAACTCCCACAATATATATTTTTTTAATTTGATGTAGTTTCAAAGCTGAATTCTTATGGAACTTTATTTGCACAGTAAGAAAGTCCTTTCCATTTCAGAAGTTATACAGTGATTATATTATTCCTTCTATTACTATTTAGATGAATTTTATACATTTAATTTTTTGTTTTCTATTTGGAAATGTTGTTGGTTAATGTTTAAAGTACGGGTATATTCATTTTGTATTTATTTTCACATGTCTACACAGTCATGCCAGGATGTTTTTTTGAAGAACCAACATTTCTTCTAATTATTTTAGAATTTACTCTTCTCATAACTACATTTCCATATGGACATGGGTCTATTTGTAGGTTGCTTATTCTAATTATTTAATGTCTTAAATATATGTAGCACATCAACATTGTTTTAATGACAGTGGCTTTGTAATAGTTTTAATATTTTGTGGGGTAGTCTCTATTCATTACTATTTTTTATTTATATTTCTCCATGGTATTCTTGATTAATTTGTTTTACACTAAAAAATATTTTTTTAGAATCATCTTGTCTAACTGAAATAAAGACAATAAAGTATTGTTTTATTTAAGTACACTATTAAATTATTAAATGAATAGTTTAACTTGGAAAGATTTGACTTATTCACAATATTTAGTGTTCCCATCCAAAATTACAATGTGCCTTCCATTTACTCAAGTTTTCTTTTAAGGTCCTCCAAAGACACTTAAAATTTTAAAGTTTATTTCTAGGCATTTTATCTCTGGTGTTTCAGATCTTAAAAGGATTTCCTTGGTCTCATGTAATTTCTAATTGTCCATTGTTTCTACTCATTTATGTGTATCTACTTTGCATCCCGCTACTTTACTGGGTTCCCTCATCAGTTGCAATGGTTTTTCAGTTGATTATTTTTCACTTTCCAGCTAAACAATCATTATACTTGCAAGTTGATAGTTTTAATTTTTACTTTACTATTTTTATACTTAAATGTATTTCCCCTATATATTTATGTTTGCTCATCTTCAGGAATTGACAATTAACACTCAGAATTCTTGTTCTAGACTTTAGTAAGAGTACTTTCTTATTTTCCTTTTATGTCTGTTGCCTTTGAGGCTGAAGTGAATATATATATGTTTGTTACAAATTCTTATATTCTTATTGTTATTTTTTCTAAAATCAGTGATACATTTAATTTTTTCAAAGTTTACTGTCTATAGATGTAATTTTTCTAAGATATAATAGTATGATTGATTATATTAAAATATATCTTAATTTTGAATAATTATTATTTTCCTTAATATTATGTAATGATGATTTACTAATTTTTAAATATGCTGCCAAAACCTGCTTGCTGAAACCAAATTTAAGATTTTTTGTATCAAATCATTTATTTCATTTATTTTTTGTTATTTATTCTCCTTTTCCCCCCATTACAATAAAAGGACAGATTTTATATCTTGTTTTCTGCCAGAAGCCTAGCACCTAATACTATGCCTGGCGCATAGTAATTTCTCAAAAATAAGTTAATATTTATTCACTTAATAAATTGAGATTTTTCTGTTTTACCTCTTTTGTTCAATTTCAGTGTCACCTTATATGCACTCATAAAAAGCTTGGAAACAATTTAAATAGCATTGGAATTATCTCTGCTTTAAAGTTATAATTAGTTTAAATCTGTTGGAAGGCTTACCTTGGAATTCTAAATGTGGTTATGCAGCACTTAGAAATTTTTGCATGGCTAGGTTAAGAAACATTCAGTTGCATTTAACATTAAAAACATTTCTACCTAAACACAGGTTATTTGCTATTATATATATATATATATATATATATATATATATATATATATATATATAT